>NC_061061.1:16066109-16281109 GCF_021917145.1 Hypomesus transpacificus
AGAGAGAGTATTTTGTCCTTTCCTGGACCTACGGTTCTATTTATACCTTCTCCATTTAGCTGCAGTGGCACTAATCTGATTTGGCCATTTAGTGTCGGGGCCCCATAGAGGAATGACAGCCACTGTCCCTGTAGCTTCCTCAAGCCAAGAGACTGCCGTAGCTCACTAGCCCCTGGCCAGCACTGTGTGTGTCAGGGACTTGACAGGGGTCTCCTTGCACAGGCCCTGGTAGCACAGACACGTCCTCTGCCATCCTGCCTAAGACACACACCAACACACACACACTCTTATCCAGAGCGACTTACAGTAAGTACAGGGACTTTCTGCCCGATGCCAGTAGGGTGAAGTACCTTGCCCAAGGACACACCCGTCATTTGGCACGGCCGGGAATCGAACCAACAACCTTCCGATTAATAGTCCGACTCCCTAACCGCTCAGCCCTCTGACCACGTTACAGCGTTTCAGCATTGGTGCAGAAACGAGAAAGATTAACATGATGATGGATGGAGAGATTGATGCCTGTAGGAAGCGTTGAGGTAACAGGGACAGAGAGCACTGATGATAATGGATTGAGAGACAATCAGAGGGAGGGATGGGGGGGGTTGGAGGTTAGTGGTTGGATGGAACAGGGTGCAGGGAGAGTGAATTGACCCAGGAAGAGTATAGAGCGAGGGATGAAAAAGGGGATATTGACAGGAAGATCGGTCAGATGTGGGCTGCCTATCAGGAAGGGAGGAAGTGAAGGAGTGATTGACTGAACAGAGAAACACAACCTCTCTTTTTTTAAGACGTCATAAATCTGCATGGGCTGTCCAGTCTGAATGGCCAGTAATAATTCGAGTGCCATAAATAATGAGATGTTGGGAGGGAAGGGAGGGAGAATGGGAAAATGGAAGAGAATAGGTGGGAGGGAGGAAAGGATGGAAAAGGTCCGAGATAAAGAATGAAAGAGGCGCTTGTGCAATATCTGTTGTGCAATAAATCTGTTCATCTCCTTTATCCCTGAAAATGTCATATCCTGTGTGGCTTGATTGTGTTTACTGGGTGTGGTGGATGGTTCGTGTGTGCGTGCGTGTGTGTGTATGTCGGCTTATTTGATAGATGCCTCATAATATGCTGGATCTACTTGTCTCAGTAGTGGTGTGTGTGTGTGTGTGTGTGTGTGTGTGCGTGTAGCTACAGTACAAAAGACTATCTGTATTTTGTTTCCATTCAATGAGGACTCTGTTGTGTTTCTTGTTGGGGAATAAGACCGCCTGTTTTGTCTGATAGTACAGGACGACACCTTTCGATTGCAGTGCTTTGGTTTTAATATCGATTCCAGTTTGTGTGTGAGAGACACCTAGGGAGTGACAGAAGAGAGAGAGCGAGAGAGTGAGAGAGAGAGAGAGCGAGAGAGAGCGAGAGAGAGCGAGAGAGAGGGAGAGCGAGAGAGAGAGAGAGAGAGAGAGAGAGAGAGAGGGAGAGAGAGAGAGAGAGAGAGAGAGAGAGAGCGAGAGAGGGAGAGGGAGAGATTGATGGCTATGATGCACTCCGAAAGAAATAGTGTGTTTGTGTAGGGGTGGGGGTTGCGGAGAGATTTATGCGAATTAGGGTTAGTGAAGATGAATTACTGTCTGTTTCTACAATGTCTCTGTAATGGAATGAGCTGATTAGCTCCAAACAATCCTCACAGTGTGCGTTTTCTTGTCTGTGTGTGTGTGTGTGTGTGTGTGTGTGTGTAAGCTAACAAGCAATACCTTCACTCAAGCATACTTGGGCTAATGACATGTACCCTATTTCTCAAACTCTTGATTTATTTTGTTTCTAGATCAGTTAAACTTCAAATCATGTTTGGAGTGTTGTCTGACTAAAACGAAATGAACGGTGGGGATTTTTGAATCAAATGCCCTTTAACGTGATGGTATACATCATATTAAGTGGCTCTTTAACTGTGGGCCAGCTTTATCCAAGCTGCTGAATTTATCTTCCCAATCACAGACATGCACAAGGGAAATTTCCATCCCTTCTAGAGTTCAACTGGGCTGGTCTGTCTGGTCCTTTGAAGCTAGATTAGAGACGAGAGGGTGCATGAGAGCTCGACATCCGACTGGAGCTAAGTGCCTTCGCAGGAATGCACTCAACGAGATCTTTGTCCCTCACCTAACTTACTTAACATACAGACAGCGGGTGAAGCATCTGCACTATCACAGTAACCAAGGCTGAAACACCATTACACACACACAAACAAACAGAAACACATGCAGACAAACTCTAAAAGGGTTGAGCCAGGTAACAGTGACGGGGCCATGACTAAGCTATCCTACCTGAGGCCCACCGTCTGTGGGTTGAAGAGTAGGAAGTACCCTGGCTGTCTAGAAGGGAGAGGAGGAGGAGGGAGAGGAGGAGGAGGGAGAGGAGGGAAAGGAGGAGGGAGATGGAGAGAAGGGTAGGAGGGAGAGGAGGAGGGAGAGGATAGAGGGGGAGGAGGGAGAGGGGGAGCAGGGAGAGGAGGGAGAGGAGGAGGGAGATGGAGAGAAGGGTAGGAGGGAGAGGAGGAGGGAGAGGATAGAGGGGGAGGAGGGAGAGGGGGAGCAGGGAGAGGATGGAGAGGAGGGAGAGGAGGGAGAGGGGGAGGAGGGAGAGGAGGATGAGAAGGACAGGAGAGAGAGGCCTGGAGGAGTGGGAGCAGCTGTTTGTGTGGGTCCACAGAGAGCTTCTGTACACGCTGGAGGCTGCTACTGTCGAGCAGTACTGTAGAGCAGGTGTCTGGAGAACACCGGCTCACGAACACACGCCATTTCTCTCACACTTCCAGGCAGAAATGGAATGCATGCTGCAGAATCTTTCTCACACACACCCACATATCAATTCAACCACCGAAAACCTTGTACCATAAGGTGTTCACACTCTAAAGTGCGTGCACATTCATACTCTCTGCAGAAAGCTCTTATATGTACGGTATATGTACAGACTTGGCCAGCCGAATGTCAAGGATAATGAAACACTTCACAGGCCTTCAGGCGAGTTCACCCATGGAGTGTAATGAAAGACCGAGCATTCAGCGCTTCCACACACCGTGAAACAGACCTTTTTAAACAGTCTGAGGTGCATGGGGATGACACACACACCTGCCTGGGGGGGCATATTTCCCCTCTGCACACTGAGAAACACACGGGGGGGGGGGGGGGGGGAGAATGGGAAATGTTTGGTGCCTTGGTCCATTCTGCAAACATGGCTGCCCACTCACTGGTTGTCTACCTCGCAAAAAGAAATGTGTACGCGAGAGACAGACCGATAGACGGCTAGAAGTGACTGCATGTTGATTACTTTCAATACCCCCCCCCCCCCCTCCAGGCCATTATACACACATGCCTTTCACAGCACAGACTTGTTCTTGCACACTTGCACTCTCCATTTCTTATTCTTTTTTTCAGCTTTTTTTCAGTCTTTCTGTCTTTCCAGAGCAAGCTTAAATGCACCATGTTCCTAAATTGTTTTTGCTTTTCTGTACCTCTCTCGCTCACACACACACACACACACACACACAACCACACACACACTCAGACGCCCCCAAATGGGCTGTAAATATAATAGCTGTAGCAATTTGAGGGACTGTATTATGGTCTCAGAGGAGCCCCCATAACAGAGCTCGTTCTCTGCTGAATCCTCAATGTAACCTTGCTACGTCTCCTCTCCTCCCTTTCGTCCTTTGCCTTTGTCTCCCCCGTCCTCTGCTTTCTCTCTGTCTTCCCATCCACCCCCCCCCCCAGCCTCCTTTCCTGTCTGTCTCTCACCTTTTCCCTCCATCTCACGCTCCCTCTCTCCCGCTGCCTCGCGTCTCTTCCCCCTCTCTGTCCCTCTTCTACTCTGCGACCCACCAAACCCTTCTCTCCTTTTGTCCCCCTTCTTTCTGCTCTCTGACCTTTTTAAATCTCTCATCTTTCTCTCTCTCCATTGCTCCCCGTGCTCCGTTTTTCAGTCCTGCTGAAGAATCCCCGTGAGAGACAGAGAAAAAGAGAGAAAGAAAGCGAGAGAGAGAGAGAGAGAGAGAGAGAGAGGTTTAAAGACATTAGGAGAGAGAGGGAATGAGAGATAGTGGGAGAGTGTATCTGTTTTTGTCCAACGCGGATAGAAAAACAGGCCTTGGATTAATGGACGGCAGCAAGGTCATTATAACACTATCTGTTCTAGGTGCACTATGGTAAACATACTCCATCTTGGAATGTCTCCCCTCCACTGTCCCTCTCTCCTGAACTTTGATACCTGGGTTGGGCTGCTTCACACCCAGCACTGGTGATGGGCGGTGCAGCCTCTGGTATTCCTCCTTATCAGACCTGTCTGCTTTATTTGATGGCGGATAGGCGAGCCAGGCTCTGGGAATGCTCAGACACACACACACACACACGCACACGCACACGCACGGTAGTGTGCGTGTGTATACAGTAACGCCGTGTGCTACCTCACCTCCCCTGCATGGTAAGTGCTGTGAAGAATGTGTGTGTCGTGCGGTTTGGAGAGTGAGAAAGGGTTTATAGGTCTTGTTCTCCTGCCAGACACTACCTGTTGCTCTCCCCTCCCTGCTTTGCTGCCCAAACACCACGTTCAGACTCGGGCCTGGGATTGAATTAGGAGCTGGAGTTAGACCTAACTTCAAGATCATCAGCCTTCAGTACCTGGGCAGTTAGGACCACTTCTACCTTCCAATGGTATCAACCAGAGAGGTGCATGGCCAGGGCTAGTCACTCAACAGCCATGTTAGACTCTTATTAGAATTTCAAGTATCCACGCCTTGGTCCCATTCTTCAGATAGTACTGCTTGGTAGCGTCAGTGTTTCTGACAGACCACAGTGACAACCAATAGCAGCCTGGAGACGTTGCTGTGTTGGTGTTGTGGTAACACCAGGTGCCAAGCAAGGATTTAGCATTCCAGAGGGTTAGGGAGTCAGGGAGTCTTGTAGGGAGTCAGGTGGTCGAGTGGTTAGGGAACTGGGCTATTAATCGGAAGGTTGCTGGTTCGATTCTCAGCCATGCCAAATTACATTGTGTCCTTGGGCAAGGCACTTCACCCTACTTGCCTCGGGGGAATGTCCCTGTACTTACTGTAAGTTGCTCTGGATAAGAGCGTCTGCTAAATGACTCAATGTAAATGCAATGTACTTGGGCCCTACCTGAAGTGTGGAGAACATTGTCTGTTTGTTAGTTTAGACTAAAACTGTTGTCTCCTTGCTGAAAAGAATGCCTTTCAAACACACACATACACACACAAACACTCGCAAAGAACCCCCAGCCTCGGAAAACCTGGATATGTGTGTACATGTCTGTATTCCGGCTGCTTGTCATCATACATACTCACACATACATAACCACACAAGAAGCAGCTTGCCATCATACATACTCACACATACATAACCACACAAGAAGCAGCTTGCCCAGGTATGTGCCCTAGCCATTTTGCCAGAACGGGGTCTTCAACACGACTCTCATCATCACACTGGGAGGAAAAGGGAGAAAAAAGAGGAGAGAGATATAGCAGGATGTGTGTGTTTGCAGGCAGAGTTGTTTGGGTTCAGTGTGAAACAATGCCAGTGGGCAGGTAAGTGATCTCCCAGTGGGGCCTCGGTCTTCGGACGGTACCCCTCCCTCACTCCCAGAGCTCTATTACCACAAACAGGCGTGTGATCTCCTGGCAAACACACAGCCCACGGCATCAATGCTAATGCATTATCATAGAATGTGTGTTTGTGTGTGTAAGTATAAATGGACACGCACTTGAGTCGGTCGGTCGATACAAATCCATTACTGCCTGAAAGCACAAGTATGACGATACGGTACATGCATCAATACTGATGCATTAATTCTGAATGCGTTCTCTCTCTCTTTCTCTCTGTCCATCTTTCTCTCTCTCTCTCTCTCTCTCTCTCTCTCTCTCTCTCTCTCTCTCTCTCTCTCTCTCTCTCTCTCTCTCTCTATCTCTCTCTCTCTCTCCTAAATGCTCTTGCACACTCGCCATAATTATAAACAAAACATCCTACTGTGGTTACTGGACACAGTAGGGGCAGTATCTCCCCTCTGAATGTGTCAGAATGGCAGTGTCTCTATCTCCATCACACACACACTCACACACATGCACACCCACACGTGCAGTACACACACACACACACACACACACACACTAGGCAGCTTTTCAGGTGCTCCATCACTCCCCCTGATTAAAAGGCTGTGGAGAGGTTGCATTAGAGAGAGGATGAAAGGCGACTCACTTCCAGCTCCCACACTAACCATGATGAAGGGGGTGGGGAAAAGATGGAGGGAGAGGGAGAGCGGGGGGGAACGGGGTACCACTCAGACTGTCACGGGTTCATTGGCTTTGTTAAGGCCCATGATATACATTATCCGTACACACACATACACACACGTGTGCATTAGCTCTCTCGCAAACACACACCCTTAAGCACATAGTCTCTCGCAAACACAAACTGACACACTCTCACTGGTAGCTATTATGTGAGTATCATTAAAGCACTTTATCCTAATTTAGTCTTTAGTGGGCGATGAGGAGAGATTCGGGCGGTTTCCAGCTTTCCTGCACAATTACGTTGTGCACTTCATTAGTGAGGGTCTTGTTCAGACTCACTGCTTTCTGTGTACATAAGAGCGCACACTGGTTTCTCTCTCCCTTTCTCTCTTTTCCCCTAACTGTTTCTTACTCAAGCTCTCTCTCTCGCTCTCTCTCTCGCTCTCACGCTCGCTCTCAGTCTCAGTGTTTCACCATCATCATCATCACTGTGTCAACGGGCCACAATGCGAACGTGATGTGTGTATGTGTGTGTGTGCGCTCACCACCCCTCTACTCATGATGGAGGTGTCACAGGAGAATTCCGAGAATTCTAAGCTCCGATGAGCGATAGGAAACAGAAACTTGGGAGGGCGGAGGCGGGAGGGGCAAGGCATGGAGAGAGAGAGAGCTGGGTCACAGAGGGTGGAACAGTGTCCAACCTGGCAACCCATTTTCATATATTTCACACAGATATATCTCTGAGTGAACACATGCCTACAGTAACTGCATCAGAGCAAACAAATATACCTCAGGGTCATGTGTGCTGTGACAGAGAGAGAGAGAGAGAGAGAGAGAGAGAGAGAGAGAGAGAGAGAGAGAGAGAGAGAGAGAGAGAGAGAGAGGCAGAGAGGCAGAGAGAGGCAGAGAGAGGCAGAGAGAGGCAGAGAGAGGCAGAGAGAGACAGAGAGAGAGAGATTTGGTTTATGACCAACAACTTGCCATATCTCATGTATCTCATAGCTCATGTGTCATCCCACTTAACTGTTAGCATCACCGTGACAACACTGTATCACCATGACAACACTGGGAGCCAGAACCCCAGTTTTCAGGACTCAAACCCCTCTCCCCTTAAGACCCTGGGGAGGTCAGTGGGGTGGGGGGCAAATCTGGGGAGGGGGGCAGAAATGGAGGAGAAGGGTCGACTGGGACGGCGGAAGGGGGGAGAGGAAACGCGTGGACAACAGATGGCCTAGTGGCCCTGGTGTTAGACAGAACAGTAATGGACCCAGCTGTCAGTCACACACAAGTTGACTCACAACTTTGTGTGTGTGTGTGTGTGTGTGTTTGTGTGCGCTCACACACTGTACATAATGTATGAAACACATGAATAATTGATTCACATAAAAATGCATGAATCCATGTACTCTCTGTGTTCAGTGCCCGTGTGTATGAACTAATGACTCACGTGTGTGTGTGTGTGTGTCTGTCATGGTTATGTGTTCCTAAGACTCAGAATCTGGTCACACCCATGCTGAAGTTTGCAAAGAATGCCAGCCTCATTTCACCTGTCCTCACTTTATCTCCCCCTCTATGAACTGCATCTCTGGTGGCCCCTCTCTCTCTCCCACTCCCTCTCCCCCCCTCTCCCACTCCCTCTCTCCCCCCCCTCTCTCTCTCTCTCTCTCTCTCTCTCTCCCCTCTTTCTTTCTCTATCATCATCTCATTCTATTTCTCTTTTACTATCTTCTGTCTCTCCAAGAGGCCATGAATTAACGCGTGTATGAGGCTGGGGGCTGGGGGCTGGAGGCTGGGGGCTGAAGGCTGGGGGCTGGAGGCTGGAGGCTGGGGACTGGAGGCTGGGGGCTGGAGGCTGGGGGCTGGGGACTGGAGGCTGGGGGCTGGGGGCTGGAGGCTGGGGGCTGGAGGCTGGGGACTGGGGGCTGGGGGCTGGGGGCTGGAGGCTGGGGACTGGAGGCTGGGGGCTGGAGGCTGGAGGCTGGGGACTGGAGGCTGGGGGCTGGAGACTGGAGGCTGGGGACTGGAGGCTGGGGGCTGGAGGCTGGGGGCTGGAGGCTGGAGGCTGGGGGCTGGAGGCTGGGGGCTGGGGCTGGAGGCTGGGGGCTGGAGGCTGGGGGCTGGAGGCTGGGGGCTGGAGGCTGGAGGCTGGAGGCTGGGGGCTGGAGGCTGGGGGCTGGGGCTGAGGGCTGGGGGCTGGAGGCTTGATGTACAGAAGATGCCCCTTGTCACTGTGCCCCTGATACATTGAGGAAAGACCCAGGCCCCTGTATTGTCCAAAACACTATACCTCGATACACGCTCCAGACAGTCCACTGAGGCATCCCTGGGCTTTACTGCCATCTAGTGGTGATTGAGAGAAGTGCAGATGAAGTGTCTGCATAATAATCTCCTTTTTTTTACTATTTTCAAACAGACATCTCCAACTTGTCCAGCAACCTTGACCGATCCATGCTACGAAAACACACTGACTGTATGTGACACTCTCTCTCTCTCTCTGTCTCTCTCTTTCTCTCTTTCTCTCTCTCTCCTCCTCTCTAGACAGGATCCGCAGTCAGCTGGTCAAAATCTCATTGGCGCGCCGTTCCTGTGAGACCCAGGTGCGTGTTATATGACTTGTTCTTGTTTATCATGGAACACACACACAAACACTCCTACGCACACAGACACCAGAGAACCTTTATAATGAGCGGGTGGGCTACTGTGAGGAATAATCACAACTGGTTAGTGTAGCTGCCAAACCAGCTGCGAGGGTCAAATTCACTGGAGTTGAAATGAGATTTAAAAAACGGAAAAAAAGACAGAAAGAGGGAGCGAGGCAGAAGTTAGATGATTGAGGCAGATTGGGAGGAGGGAGGGAGGGAGGGGGGAGGGGGGGGAGGGAGGGAGGGGGGGAGGGGGGGGAGGGAGGGGGGGAGGGAGTCAGGGGGATGCTGCGGACGGTCGGCCGTGTGAACTCCAGCTGTGAGGTGTGTCAGTCATCCTGCAGTGTGGCCTGGCCAGAAGAGGAGCCAGCGGTAGGAGAGGAAAGCAGACGAGAAGAGACGACGCTTGGTTCGTCAGTCATCCTCATCCACCGTCTGGCCGCCTCCTACACTCTGACCAGCAGCCGTCTGCCCGCCTCCTACACTCTGACCAGCAGCCGTCTGCCCGCCTCCTACACTCTGACCAGCAGCAGTCTGCCCGTCTCCTACACTCTGACCAGCAGCCGTCTGCCCGCCTCCTACACTCTGACCAGCAGCCGTCTGCCCGTCTCCTACACTCTGACCAGCAGCCGTCTGCCCGCCTCCTACACTCTGACCAGCAGCCGTCTGCCCGTCTCCTACACTCTGACCAGCAGCCGTTTGCCCGCCTCCTACACTCTGACCAGCAGCCGTTTGCCCGCCTCCTACACTCTGACCAGCAGCCGTCTGCCCGTCTCCTACACTCTGAACAGCAGCCGTCTGCCCGCCTCCTACACTCTGACCAGCAGCCGTTTGCCCGTCTCCTACACTCTGACCAGCAGCCGTCTGCCCGCCTCCTACACTCTGACCAGCAGCCGTCTGCCCGTCTCCTACACTCTGACCAGCAGCCGTCTGCCCGCCTCCTACACTCTGACCAGCAGCCGTCTGCCCGTCTCCTACACTCTGACCAGCAGCCGTCTGCCCGCCTCCTACACTCTGACCAGCAGCCGTCTGCCCGTCTCCTACACTCTGACCAGCAGCCGTCTGCCCGCCTCCTACACTCTGACCAGCAGCCGTCTGCCCGTCTCCTACACTCTGACCAGCAGCCGTCTGCCCGCCTCCTACACTCTGACCAGCAGCAGTCTGCCCGTCTCCTACACTCTGACCAGCAGCCGTCTGCCCGCCTCCTACACTCTGACCAGCAGCCGTTTGCCCGTCTCCTACACTCTGACCAGCAGCCGTCTGCCCGCCTCCTACACTCTGACCAGCAGCCGTCTGCCCGTCTCCTACACTCTGACCAGCAGCCGTCTGCCCGCCTCCTACACTCTGACCAGCAGCCGTCTGCCCGTCTCCTACACTCTGACCAGCAGCCGTCTGCCCGCCTCCTACACTCTGACCAGCAGCCGTCTGCCCGCCTCCTACACTCTGGCCCGCCTGATGTTTCGCGTGGAGCTGGAGGTTGCAGCCGTCCACCACGTGAAGCCTGTTACCTATAATGGCCACGGGCCCAATGTGTTTAAAGACGTATCGATTTTCTTTAACACATGGCAACTTCATTCGGCTGATTAACTCACAAGATGTATGTGAAAGCAAGCTGGTGGTATTTCATTGTCTATTGGTGTTTCAATTGTATAACTCTGCCGCTAACAATCAAAACCCTTTATTGGCTCAACAAACTTTGCCGGTGAAATAATTTCTTGTTAAAATCCCAGGCAAGAGAGGATAAATTCTGCAAAAGAATTCAGCATATTCTAAATGTCTCCCATTTATTAAACACATCACACAAGTTTCCTACAAATTATTTATTGTTTTTTATTGTGACATAAATATGTTGCTTTTCTGAAACTCTTTTCTTGAGGTCCTAGATCCATTGCTTGATGAGGCGGAGGAAGGACACCAGGGGGCGCTGCAGTAACTGCAAACACCTTCTTATCCTCAGACTTCCAATAGTAGTCTCCTGTAGACTAATGCATACCTACAGGCTCCTGATGATAAGGTGCTATGTGCTGTTTCACTCTTTGGTCTGACATTTGCATCTAAATACTGTTTTACATTCAGAGGTTTCCTTTTTCCAGTCTCTCTTGGGCTTACTGTGGAGCTCTAGACAGGTTCTCTGAAACAATGGTTCTAGAATGTTTTGTATGTCGCGGGGATGGCTGAGTTTAGGTCAACTGAAAAATTCAACCGAGAGTTACGACGATCTAGGGTGCTGTTGGGGAGTGGTAGGTGGATAGGGGGAATTGGGGGGGTCTTTACTGCTGGGGGTAGAAGATGTGGTAGACTTGGTCCTGCAGGATGCCAGAGTAGGTCTTCATGGCTCTGGTGGTGTCTTCATAAAGGTTCCTGAAAAACAGACGCACACAAACACACGCAGAATGTTTGAATGATCTTGTGGTCGCTGCGTTGGGAATGTTTTTAATGTCTGCGGTTTCGTTCAGTGCCTTGGCCAAACACAAAATTATGTATTTTAACACATTTCCCTGCTCAAAATATCAAATAAGTCCCGAGATAGGATCTGACATCTGACTAAAACCAAAACCCTGTTTGCAGGCCAACATTTGTCAATCTGACTGTGTTGTGTGGGTTTGAGTGTCTCACTTGGCCTTCTCCTCCAGTTTCAGCCCCCTGAGGCTGTCCAGATATCCAGAGGCAGTATCGATGGAGCTGTCGTAGTAGGACTTGACAGAGGTTGAGATCTTGCTCAGGGTTCCTTCCTCTGCGACCTCGCTGTGGGTTCCTTCTTCTGCGACCTCGCTGTGGGTTCCTTCCTCTGCGACCTCGCTGTGGGTTCCTTCCTCTGCGACCTCGCTGTGGGTTCCTTCTGGCTCGAACTCACTCGCAATTTCTCCCTCCGCCTGTCTAGCCACACGGAAGCTCTCAGCATCTGAGCAAAACAGACAGGGTCAAACAGGTCAGAGAGAAAGAGACCGCTGAAATGTCCGGCTGCTCAGGGCGCGTTCGTTAGCTAGCTGTTCGGACTACAGGCCTTCTTATGTTCGGGGGGACGGGCCTAGCTGGGGACACAGCAAGGGAACGTGACTCGTATGATCTAAGTTGGGAGAGAAACGTAAGTGTACTTACTGATAGCCAGGAGAGCTACAAGCACAGTAATGACCAACAGCTTGTTCATGGTGTCACTTGGGATCTGTGGACACAAGAACATTGGATACTTTTACAAGGAAATGTTTTCATAAACCTATCCACTAGAGGGCAGCATTCTCCTGGATTTCCTAGTGGCAGACAACTGCCCAACAATCTGTTTCTAAGTTCCTATGATCGTGGCAGATTCTGAAAATGACACAAACTTTTAAACATTTACAAATGTTTTCAAGGTTATATTGTACCCTGATAAATGAGACACTGTACACTTTTCTCTTGTGGATGCACTCAATATCTTTCCTTACCCTTTCCAGTTCTCAAAGACCTTTACATTACAGAAATACTTTTTCAACGCTTTGGATTCCATTGGATTGATGTAAACTTGACCAAAGCAGAAATACTGGCTTAAAAGAGTGAGTGTATAGTGTAGAAAAAGAAAAAATAGATATCTGTACTCACTTTTTCTCCTCTTCAGATACTTGTGCCGTGCAGGTTAGCAGGTAAAATAATTCTCTGGCTGCTCTGTATATATAGGAGTGTAAATATGTTGACTTGTCGTTCCCAAAGCCAAAGTGCACTCTTTTGAAGATAAACAGCCACCGTTCAGGATTGTGCGCGTGTAGGTGCGTGTTTGTGTGTTTGGGAGTCTGTCTTGTGTGTGTGTGTGTGGGTGCTGTAACCTTGTATCTGCAAAAACAGTGAATGATCGAAGATGGAGACGCTATTGGGATCTCCCATCGTAGCAGCTCCTTATTTGACATCTCATTCAATCAGACACCGTTGCCACACCGGAGGGATGCGTGCGCCAGCTTACGTCCTGTACACCGTCAGAGTCACTCTGATCACTGCCAGAGGGCCGATCATTCAGAGGCCTTTCATCTGTGATTGACTGATTTGTGTCGTATCAGCCAACCCCCCCCCCCCCCCGCCCCCCTCCTCCTCACCATCTTTGCCCCGCATCTCAGCCTGCCCCTGTGCAAACACACACACACACACACTGTGGCCCTTGCATAACGCGATGCTCGTGCGTGAACGTCCTACTGGGACTGAGTCCTAAGTCTAGAGTGGTGAAGACACGTCAGCCTGGCTTCTACAGGTCAGCTGGATGGCAAGTCCAGCAGGGTCTGGGGGGGGGGGGGACAGGCAAGTTCGCTGAAGGCCCAGTTGCCGTGGGGGCGGGATGGGGGGGAGAAGGGGGACGACGACACGTGGGGGGCAGTAGCATGATGTTCTAGACATGGTAGAGCAGTACTATGATGTTCTAGACATGGTAGAGCAGTACTAAGATGTTCTAGACATGTTAGAGCAGTACTATGATGTTCTAGACATGGTAGAGCAGTATTATGACATTCTAGATATGGCAAAGCAGTACTATGATGTTCTAGACATGTTAGAGCAGTATTATGACATTCTAGAAATGGTAGAGCAGTACTATGATGTTCTAGACATGGTAGAGCAGCACTATGATGTTCTAGACATGGTAGAGCAGTATTATGACATTCTAGAAATGGTAGAGCAGTACTATGATGTTCTAGACATGTTAGAGCATTATTATGACATTCTAGATATGGCAAACTATGATGTCCTAGACATGGTAGAGCAGTACTATGATGTTCTAGACATGTAAGAGCAGTACTATGATGTTTCTAGACATGGTAGACAGTGCTATGATGTTCTAACCTGCACAACAGTACCATCTTATCTGTCTCAGGGCTGTGTGTTCTGATAAGGGCTGTACAGTCTCAAACAGTTCCCAAGGCATTCCAAGGCATTCCCCCCCCCCCCTTGTCCAGCTCGGGAAGAGGAGGTGGGTGTGTGTTTGGAGGGAGGGGTGAAGCATGTATCACAATGTAGAAACAGACCAGAACTAATAACATCAGCAGCACCCATTCTATTCATTTTTGCCCTCAGTGTACTCTGAAGATTGAGCAAGTTATGTGGGCTGTGTTTCTTGACTGTACTCCAAGATCAATGTGGAGAGCAGCAGAGAGCAAAGAGAAATGACCAGCAGGTCACACAGGTGTCCTCTCTCCTCTCGTCCCCTTGTCTCCCTTCCACATTGTCTCTTCCTCATCTCTCCTCATCTCTCCTCATCTCTTCCTCATCTCTCCTCATCTCTTCCTCATCTCTTCCTCATCTCTTCCTCATCTCTCCTCATCTCTCCTCATTTTTCCTCTGAAAAATACCTACCTTCCTACCTTTCATCTGTTCTTCTGTATTCCTCCTCTCATCACTTATCCTCTCTTCTCCCCCTAGTCCTCCTCATTTCTCCTCCCTCCTATTTCCCCTCCTCTTATTTCTCCTCTCCTCACTTCTCATCTCTCTCCTTCCCTCTCTCCTTCCCCCCCCCCTTCTCTCAGCAGTGGACACAGTGGATTTGGAGAGCAGAATCCAACTCTGAATCAATTTGATATCTGCAGACCTTGAGAACTTTGCTTGATACAAAAAGACTGACATGTTTTACTTTGCTGTGAATAGTTTCTCCTGCAGCCTCCTTCAGGGACAATTCATTTAGCCTTGTGTTCATTTTTGTTCTTTTTTTGCAAAAGAGAAGAGCAGCGTATAATACAAGATTTTAACGGTATTATAAATACTGAACTGTTTATAGAGACACATTTACTCCGTGATAGATTAAATTGCTTTGTTGATTTTTCATTATCTTTACTTTTCAATTGCTGCTATTGTGTGCATTTTGTCGCGTTTTAACAAGGAAGCCCTCTCTGTTTTGACAGATTTTGTATGCACACGGCATAAACTGGATGATTGAATTACCTTTGGGATTTATAAAATTGATTGAATTGAGTCTATTCCATCATGGTGACATTAGCCTGACGTTGTCATACTCATAATTCTAGTCAGAATATGAGTCTGAAAACTCTCCGTTGGGCTGTGACTACGGGGCGTGTTTCAACCGAACTCGTAAAACAAATGTCTCTTCGCTCAATTGGATAAACCTACAACCAATCAGAGCAACGTAATATGTTGTTTGTTGAAAACGAATTCAACCCAAGCGCTCTTTCGTGACATTGTTGATTACGTTACTGTTGATCATCTGTCCATCATCGTATAAAGCCCGCCCTGGCAATTTCATTGGTCCGTCCCGATTCTGGTTTTCTGTAGTTGTCCCAAATATGAGACCCTCCAGACCCAACTTCTCGACCAAATTCTTTTGTGGGCGGGGAGAAGTTGGGCTGGCAGCCAGGCTATGGTGACATACCAAAATGGCCCCAATCAGTTTTATAAACAAGTCAAGTTTCATCATCATTGTGTTGATGGTAGCACACAATGATACAAAGCTCATGGCACCATTTCAGTTTCAGAGAGGCTGCATTAGATGTAACAACAGTTTTCCATGTGTTCATACCTCTATTCATTCAGTCCTCCAGCCATCCTTCCCTCCATCCCTCCATCCCTCCATCCCTCCTTCCCTCCGTCCCTCCGTCCCTCCGTCCCTCCATCCCTCCGTCCCTCCGTCCCTCCCTCCCTCCGTCCCTCCGTCCCTCCGTCCCTACATCCACAAGCATAAACCCAGCGTGACCACCGGGCCATGGAAGGATGCAGGGACAGAGAGGTTGTGTGGATGCGTGGTGAATAAGAGAGACTTTATATCCTCTATGCTTCCACTGCTAGTTCATGAATGACCTCACTTCCTCATCCTGTACAGACAGGATGTATGGGTTTTGAAATGACAGATGTGGCCGAAACTTGGTCTGGCATGACCCTCAGGCTGCATGTCATGTCATCCACGGATATCTCTTACGCAATCAGATTACGCTGTAGATGCGTTTCATTGAAGGTCTGGGCCTTCCATTTTAGTGGACAGAAACACTGCATGCATCACAGACCTGGACACCCATGCTCACAAACTACACGCTGCTACGTCACTACATGCCGTGCAACTGCTGCCAAACAAACTTATTTTCTTTGCAATAATGATTACATCATAACATGTGTCTTCACATGATTATGATTTAAAGAGCAGTTAGATTATCCACTGCAAGAAGATGCCTAAATGACTCAAGTCTGCTGAGTGAGGTTATTAACTTAAGGAAGTGCAGAGTCTCTGTTGATCATGACTGGACCATTGGTTTTCGTCATGTCATTTGTATGTTTCTGATGTGGTTGTTTTGAGACATGAGGATGTATATTTCATATTAAACACAAAAAATAAATGAAGGTAAAAGTTCGTGAAATGTCATAGATAGTGTTGTGTGATGCACCTTAGTAAATGAAAAATGACTCCAGGGTTTCAAGTTCCAAATTTTTACTGACAATACTCACAAACAAGTCCACACATACACTCATGCGAGAGCAACAGACACAGAGTTACAAACTGTACATGCACACAGATAGACAAACAATGTCATTATTTCATCTACCTTGCTCTGACCTTGGTTTTCTTAGGCAAAGTCCGTTGTTTGTGGAATGTCAACAAAAGGGGTTAACTTTGGAATGAGGTTGGGGGTGAGAGAGGAAGGGCAGGGAGGTGGGTTTGGGGAGGGGGGATGAGTTAAAATACTGGGTGGGATAGCCTTTTTACCACTAACAGCTAGCTAAAGCGCTAAGCTAGCTACAGCGCTAAGCTAGCTACAGCGCTAAGGTGAAAGGCAGGAAACATGCACGTTTTTGTTTGCGACCGTGTCTGTTTTTACTCGGCGGGCAGGTACGTGTCCAGGTACACCTTGGCTTGGGTGATGACGTCATCCAGGTAGGTGCCAACGTGGGGGCGCAGGTACTTTCCGTAGATGCCCAGGCCGGCACTGCGAGCCTTGTCCACCAGGGGAGCTGCCTCACCGGCCAGACCGCTGCAGAGCACAGAGCAAGAGAGGAGAGAGGGTGTCATGCACAGGATGCTGGCATCAGAAAAAAAGCTGAATCCGACCAATCACGTTCGTAGATAAATATGAACCGTCTGATGCCAAGACCTACTGACTGACTGACTGACTGACTAACAGTATGAGGGTGGCGTTACTCACGTTGCGACCTTGACGACAGCCTGGAACTGGGGCTTGGTTTGCATGTCCTCAACGTAATCCTTGGCAGCCTGTGAACGTCCCTCTCCCAGGCTTTCTACCACGGGGCCCATGGCGGCCTGCAGCTTGCCGTAGGCGGTGAGAAGGCGCTTGTAGAACACCCCCTTCATGGCCTCATACTTGTCCACCAGCTCCTGGTCTGGTGCAGGAACATCAAACTGGCACAGGGACATGGAGACTGGGGGAGGAGGGGGGTGGGGGTGGAGAGAGGAAATCGATCAGGGACAAGTGAGGATACTCAGGTGGGATGGAGGGAGGAAGGGAAGAGAAGAGAAAGAGAGAAAAAGATTTCTGCCGCGTCGCAATGGTAAATTTTGATGTCTGTTTCTGGTTGTTTTCTCTTCATGTGTGGCAAACTCTCTCTGCTCTATCTGTGTGTGTGAGAGGGTCTGTATATGTGGTCATGGGTCAGGCCAACATGACCTCTCTGCCCTCCATTATCCCTCTAGAAAACCTATTGGGGAAGGCTTTATCAGACAGCTTCTGGATGCCATAGATTCCCTCAACCAATCAGCTCGCAAGGCCTTTGAGCTGACAAACAGATACCAGTGGTGACAGCAGAGGTTGTTAGGTCCAGACCCAGAGATCTCTGTCGCTGAGCTTCCAGACAAGGTTGGCTGTATCTATGTCCCTATTCTGAACTTATTTTAACCCAATTTGTTATTCTACCACCAAAATTACTTTGATTTACAACTTGACATTTTGATAACCTGATATGGACTCACAAACAACCTCACATATTCTGCAGCTTCGCAACGGGACTTGTTAGTGAAGCATGTATCACAATGTAAAAAGTGATCAGTACTATTAACATCAGCAGCATCCATTCTATGGGACAGCTAAACATCAAGGCAGAGCAATGCTTTCCCCCATAGTGTACAAACAGAGTACAAATTCTAGTACGAAAGTCTTGGAATTGGAGACTATGTGCAGTAAGCATGCTGTGGTATATTTGATGGATACAGAACCGCACAGGGTGGTTATGGGAGTTGTGTGTGGTGTGTTCAGGTTCCTACCTTGGAGGGCAAGGAAAACGGCAAGGAGGTATTTCCCAGACATATCTGTAAAAGAAATGATTTTCAGTCATACAAATTCTAGTGCAATGTATTGCATCAAAATGTTGAAAAATAACTTCCTAAAATAAGTAAGTATGCATTAAAAAGAAGTTGCAGAAAATGTTACCTGCAGATGTATCGGTTCTGATCTGTGAGTTGAACAGTAAGACAGTCTTCTCTGATAGTGAGTTGTCTGTAATTCTCCAGACCAGTGGACAGGATGATATAGGGAGCAGAGCCAACACGTCATCTAATTAGCACGCACATGCACACACGCACACACACACACACTTAAACCCCCACACATATTTTACACACACATTTACTCAGATATGCACACACACACACGCCTGGCCGCACACATTGTATCTATGGGACAAACATCCACACACGTATTCACCTACACAAAGTCCATTGCACTTGATTTTCTATCTCCGTACATATGGTGAAATATTTGACAGTGGGGGTTGTGCAATTGAACTTTTAATGAACCTTCATGGAAGCCAAAATGTCTCCATGTACTTTATATTTATAAGTTGATGGTGAAGTGCTTTTCAATTAAGAACTTTTTAAAGTTTTTGCATGTAAACAGGTCTAATGAAACATTAGTTAATGTGCCACATTATTGTAAAGTCTTCATTTGAGTAGATGTTTTGCCACTATGTTCAAATGTTTTTTGTCCTCACTGTAGTCTGAAGATTGAGCAAGTTATGTGGGCTGTGTTTCTTGACTGTACTCCAAGATCAATGTAGAGAGCAGCAGAGAGCAGAGAGAAATGACCAGCAGGTCACACAGGTGTCCTCTCTCCTCTCGTCCCCTTGTCTCCCTTCCACATCGTCTCTTCCTCATCTCTCCTCATTTCTCCTCGGAGACCCCCTTCCTTTCATCTGTTCTGTATTCCTCCTCTCATCACTTCTCCTCTCTTCTCCTCTCCCCGCTGTACTCCTTGTCTCTCCTCGTTTACTCCTCCCATCCCATTTCCCCTCCACTTATCTCTCCTCTTTTACTTCCCATCGCTCTCCTTCCCCTCACTCCTTCCCTCCTTCTCTCCTCTCCAGTCTTTCTCCTCTCCTCCCCTCCCTCCACTTTTCTCCTCACTTCTCCACCCTACTCCTATCCTCTCCTTCTCTCCTCCTCTTCTCTCCTTTCCTCTGGAATCCAGTCCAGACAATAGACCTGTTGAACTCAGACAACCACATTGCTCTTCCCTCAACTTTGACCCTCGCTACTCTGATAACAGTAATCTGTACAACCTAATCAATATTACTCCCCCGCCGTTCTTTTCTCTCAAAAATTGTTGAACTGAATAAATATTTCTAAAACTGGTTGTTCCCAACCTTGATTGTGATTGGCTATATGGCATTCCATGCCGTTGTAAAATCCAGCATAACTTCACAGGTTGTCCTCATAACATTCTTTAACATTCCATATTACTGCGCATCGAATATTTCAAATTGAAAAAGACGGCAAAGATGTCCATCTGGCTGTTGCGTGGCAACGATTGATGTTGGAACTATACTTTGTAGTAGCGGAAGAATGACGGTTTATCATTAAACTATTTTGTTTTTAATTGTTTTTATTGATGAAACCATATCAAATATTTGTAGAAACAGTTTTAGAAAAGCAATAAGCCCCGCTTCGCGTCGTGCCTAACAACTCCCCTTACCTGTTCTAAAATCAGCGTAAACCACGGCCTCCTGGGGCTTATTGCTTAAATAACAAACACTACACACACACAAAAGCATCTTGATATATTTATTCCCATAAGCCACAGAATATCAGTCAACCACATCCCTGATATCTAGAACACAGAGGTTCTGGGCCACATCAGTTTAACCCCATATCACCACCACCTTTCCTTAATAGCTCTTTGATCAGTTTGAATTACCCTGATGTGCTGTATACTGTACACTGTGTGTCTGTGACATTGCGAGACTTGCATGAGTCCGTGTGTAAGTCTGTCTGCACGGCGTAATGGTCGAAAAGAGACCGTATGACCCAAATCAATGTTTGTGATTTGAAACGGTTTTGACCCACTGTCTGTTCAGTCGGATCGGAACTGTTGGACTCGGTCATAGACAGAACTGCTGAGGGATGAGACCATGTTGATGTAGGGCTCAGTTACGGGCTTGATGTGGTCTTCGTAGTATGCACCCGCGTATCCCAAAACAGTTCCTCCAATTCCCTTGACTCGGGCAACGCCATTCCTGGGAATAGGTAGGTGGAAGAGGTATTTGTACATTTGATCTTACAAGAATTGGATAACATACACAATTGGTCATTGGTAGTCTATAAACTTCATCTGGTAGTTGATCTTAATGCCTGTGTTTGGTGGAGGGGGGGAAAGTGTGTGTGTGTACCTGTATCTGTCTGAAACACGTTGCAGTAGACCAGGTTCAGACTCAGACCCTGAAGCTGGGGGTGTCTGTGCTACGATGGGCTCGCACACTGCCGAATACAAACAGGACGAGAGAGGGGAAGGGGTGGAGGAAGAAAGAGAGGGGAAGGGGTTGGAGAGAGGGTCAAAAAGGACGAGAGAAGAGAGAATGAAGGCTCTCCCTCAAGATGTCGCTGTTTTCTAGTTGTTTTTTTATTTTGTTATTTTATTTAGACAATTTCATACCTTGCATCAGCAGTATAAGAGCTACGACCTGCATCATCGTCTGCATCTGTGAAAGAACACGGAAAGAAGAGGATTAGCCTCAAACCACATGCACACAATTGCACACACATATCTTGACAAGACAACGTACTTCTGTGTGATTCAGATCAATTCAGAACACAGTATTTACATGTTTACCAAGTGTGTTCACACAACACATCAAATCTGGAACCTCCCCTCCACATCAAACTCCTCCAATACGTGCTGCATGACCAACGGTACACCGACACACAAAATGAAACCCAACGAAAGCATTGTGAATGAGAGAGTGGGTTACCTTTTCCTTGACCTTTTGATGAGTTTTGGCTGTTTTGTGACAAGCTCCTACTTCATATTCAGATGTGGTCAAGGGGTTCGTAGGCTATTAGAAGACCAGTCACGTGACCACTGCTCTTGTTTTTCTGACCACTATCTGTTTGCAGAGCTACTTAACCCTTTTGCTTGGTAAGGGAAATCATTTTGGCCTCTGTTAATTAGTCTTTCCTGGTATTTCTTATTGTGGTCTGGTTGTATGCTGTTCAGCACAGAAGCATTGTTCGAACTCCAGATTTTGGAATTCAGTTTTGGCCATGTAACAGATTTAATTGGCGTTTTGGCCTTGAGCACCTTTTTGGATGTCTAGGGTCTTTCCACATCAGGTGTTCAGCTGTACACATGTTCTCTGGGGTCAGACTAGGCAGCCTATTTGGCAGAAGCTTGATACGTTTACAGATCAGACAGTAGCAGAAGTCTCTGTTCCTGCAGATGTTGGTTCCTGTGTTGGCAAGTGAGTACATGTTGGATGGCTTCCAGTGGACCTTGTCAGTGGATTTGGTGAGCAGAGTCCAACTCTGAATCAATTTGATATCAGCAGTCCTTGAGAACTTTGCTCGATACAAAAAAGACTGACATGTATTACTTTGCTGTGAATAGTTTTGCCCTGCAGCCTCCTTCAGCCTCCAGAGTGAGCAACATATAACGCCCAACTTTTGACGGTATTATAAATACTGATCTGTTTATAGAGTTGATTTTCATCATCTTTATTTTTTCATTGCTGCTATTGTGAGTAGTATATTGCATTTGAATCAGCGAGTTCTCTTTGTTTTGACTTGTTTGGTGTGCATCTTTGGGATTTACAACATGAATTGAGTCCAGTCCAATCCATAACATTACAAAACAAAATGGCCCAGATCAGTTTTATAAACCTGTCAAGTTTCATAACCATTGTGTTGATGATAGTACACAATGATACCAACCTTGTGACACTATTTCAGTTTCGTAGATGCTACTTTAGATGTAAGGACAGTCTTCCATCTTATCATTCCTCTATTCATCCATTACTCCATTTCTCCACCAATCAGAACAGGGTCTACTGGGAATATGCAGAATGGAAGGAAACTATCGGCTGACAAGTGAACGCTGTCACACTGTCAGGCCAGGCAATCAAAGTGAATATCCTCATCGTAGGTCATCTCCTATGATCCGTATGACCTTTCACCTCACTGACTCCTAAACCCACCATCACTCTTCGGACCTCGGACGTTCCAGGACAACAGAGAGATGATTAACTCAAGGCAAACAGCGACTTTAGCCAGGGCCTTGAAATGGCCACCGGTCACCATGTTGGAAGTTGCCCTTTGGTACCAGCTATTGACCCAGATAGACGGCTATCTCTGCCAGACTCCATCTGTCGTTTATCTCTGCTTGTATCTATCCATTACGTTTATACCTCTGATACTGATGTGAACTTGTGATAACTTCCAAACCCAGAGTTATAAGATACAGGTGCATGAATTGTAGAGCGTTGAATGTGAATGTTTATAGCTCTGCAGACATTTGATAAGAAAGTGTTAAACTGTAAGACCAGCTATCTGCTACCACAGGTTATATGGTCATGCAAATCTAATAGAGTTCAAGTCCCAAAATGCAAATAGACAATTTGCATCAAAATGTGTCTTTTAATGCAGCAACAAACAACAAATGGAAATACTAATAATGACTATAGATTATACTAATTAAAGTATGTTGCTATAATATACTAATAAATAAAATGTTTTATTGTGTGCTCAACATACCCCCGTGTGATGACTGGTGTTGCTACGGACACAGCGGGCTTACATAATTTATTATGATCCTATATTGACTTCCACAGAAAATCAACAAATTCACATGGACGATTATCTAAATTTATATTTGGCTTTGCTTTATTACTATTAAACCCTGATCATAGGGGTCAGATGGCTGAGCGGTTAGGGAATCGGGCTATTATTCAGAAGGTTGCCGGTTCGATTCCCAGCCGTGCAAAATTGAGTTGTGTCCTTGGGAAAGGCACTTCACCCTACTTGCCTCAGGGGAGAATGTCCCTGTACTTACTGTAAGTCGCTCTGGATAAGAGCGTCTGCTAAACGACGGAATGTATATGTGTATGTATATGCATGTATATGCATATGTATATGTCATACAACAACAGCACAATGTGTGGTATGATATAAAGCCCCTGATCTCCAGTAATTAATGAATGTGTTGTCATGTATTTGTTTTAATTTGTGTTCACGTGTAAATTAATTGAAATCAGTGATCAAATATCTTACATCCATATCATCACGTTTGCTCACATTCGCAAGGCATTGAAAATGGCCACACACTGTTTCAAAATATTGTCTTTGAATAGATGCTGTTGTTAATATGTAAGTATTAACCTGTAAAAGACAGAAAAATCGTTCTATCCAACCCAAACGTCCCGTTGGAATTACTAATGATGCGTTTGCTTTATTATTTTTAAGACAGATCACCGTTTTCACATCTACAAAGAACATTGTTTTCATTCAGATTAAAGAAATACTGAAGCAAATTCATATTATTCATGTTTTTTTTTTATTGTTAACATTCAACTAACTTCGGACACATTTGTATTGTTTCTGTACTGGGCAAGATCCAGAAATGACACTCAGATCAATGGTTTCTCTTCACCTAGAGTGGGATGTGACCACAACATGAGGGTTTTCCATATGATGAGCCTTGTAAACGGCGGAACAGGAAGTCCGAAAGGTCATTAAAGGGCGAGAGATCAGGAGCTTATTGGTCCTTGGGGAAGGTCTCATCCACCTTCTGCTTGACCTTCTCAAACTGCTCAGTGAACCAGTCCCTGGTGAAGATAAAACAGACCCCAATTGAGCCACGAAAATAAAGTGCTGTCATGGTACGTGTGTTTGTTTGTGTGTGTGTATGTTTGTTTGTGTGTGTGTGTGTCTGTGTCTGTGTGTGTGTGTGTGCCCACCTGGTTTTGGTGGCAAACTCGCTCTGATGAATCTGCTCTAGAGTAGTCTTGGTCTTCTCAGCCAGACCATCGGTCAGTTCCTTCACCTGGGTCTGGAAGGTGGCAAAACGCTGCTCAATAGTTTGCTCCTCCTGGGCTTCTATTGATGGGAGCAAACAAGAAGGTTAGACCAAATGGAAAGCGACAAAGGGAGAGCCAGAGATAGAGAGAATAGAGAGAAAAAGTTTGAGCTAGAGAGAAAGGGTTGAGTGTGTGTGGTTGAGTGGGGAGGTGTGGGTTCATTTTGTTAGCTTTAAGTCATGGGCTCATACCTGTGTGTGCAGCGAACACAAGCATGAGCACGGCGATGGCGATGGCAAGTTTCATCTTGACAGTTGGCTGTAAAAGTCATAAATAGTTAAAGGTTTGCTCTCAAGTGCTATGTGATCTAACGGTAAATGCACGTTTTTCTTCAAAATATACACTGGCATTGTTTTGATTGAGCCCTGTGCTTCAGGACCGGGAGAAATGGCTAGCTCGGTTTAAAGTTGTAGCCTATACTTAAAAAAATAAATAATAATGACTGATGAGCACAATCTAATGATTTGTTCAAATAAAGTTTTTTCTCGGTCGACTTTAGAATACTTTTCTTTTGTCATTTTTTTAAAATAAAGTATGGCACCACGTTTAAATAATCACCAACAGACTATAGCGCTAACTTTTTAATTATGAAACGGTTCGTGAATGTAATCTATAGCGCATTTTGCTCTTTTAGTGGGCTACTGTTTTAACAATCGTTGGTAAAAATATTCTATTCGCTTTTCTATCTAGGCTAAAAATTGATAAACTGCATCAAGAAAGTTGTCATAATATGCAAAATAGGTCAATCAATCTGGTCTTACCTGTAGGCTGTGGTAGAGAATAACCCAAGTGTACCAGAACGCTAAACGTTCACCATCTAATATACTCAGCTCCAGCTAAGTGACGCAACTATCCGTCCATTCTGACTCATAATGACCTCGCAGCTTTGCACTCCGTCTTGCGGAGATCCACTCAACCTCCTTCTGCGCCCCTCTGCATAATTTCGCAATTTCATTGATCAGACACTGACATAGGTACCCCATTACTTTGTTTACTGACGCGGTTGTACACTTTTACTATGATTACGAATGATTAAAGTGATAGTTGTTGGTGGTCATTGGTCAATATGGGTCACAGTGTTTCAGTTTGTCAGTTCAGAGTTCTCCAGTATTTATCTAAAAATTGCCATGACATGGTGATATGGTGTTATTTTATTGCATTGGTGATGAGTCAGGGTGCACTATGATCCGAGTTCAGAAACTACTGATAATGTTGTGGTATGGATCTTCTTTTTCAACAGTGTTCAGTATCAGGTTGATATCTCTGGGTATTTTTTACACATTGTTTCAAGGGTTTCAAAGTCTTCATGATGTTTTGAGAAGCCATGATTGCTGAGTGCTGCACAAGGGGCTGTAGTTCCTCAATGAAATCTGGCATTTGAAATCCATTTCAAATGTTCTTTGTTCCACACAAAGAGCCCACAGCCAACAATAAAAGCAATGTTAGCATACTTAATGCTAATCCCAGACTCACAACCTCCCCTATAGCTTCATCAACACCACCTCCAGCAATCACATCAGGCCACAAACTCTTATCTCCACTGCCCCCTGACCACCCCTGAGTGCTACCTATCTCACCCCTAATCTTAGCAAGCAGAGATATCAGGGGTGTATACAGTGGGCTGGTGTCATCATGCTATCAGTGTAAACTTATGTAAAGTCATCACCCTCGGATTGTCTTCAACAGACATAGCAATCATAGGATCTCAAAAGTCACTTAACTTTTCTCCTGTACTAGATTCTACTTGCGTGTGCACACAACATACTGGCAAACGTATGTCTTGTTGGTCTACTGAAACTGCATATCTTCTATACATATATATATGTCTGATATTCATAGTTCTGAATTAGTTGAGCATTCAAAGCTCACTGCATTGGCGCCCATCAGTTTAAACAGTGGCCAGAATAACAGGACTGGGAAGTATAGAATCACCATAACACCACATGATGGTCAGGTAGACGGACAGGATGTGATTGGAAACTTTGTAGGGTCCATCACAAAAGACCAATATCCACATTGACAACTAGGTCCAACATTGGCAGACCGGCAACCTGGCTGATGTTGACAACAAAGTTCGTTGGCAGATCAACTATGTCGTTGAATCCTCGGGTTGGATGACCTCTTGTATATAATGGCAAATGTGTGTGTGCGTGTGTGTTCACCAAGGGTTAATGGGGTTATTTCTAACATATCACATCCCTCATCTCAGCACCTATTTGCCTACTGGCCACTTGGATGACCATAGGGGTGTTGATGGCAGTACTCTTCAGAGGCTCAATTCAGATGCACAGACACAAATTGTCATGTAAACCCCCCCTAGACAACTCCCTCCCCCAACACCACCTATTGGAATGAGCCTTCATCTGCATGGCCTTTGTCCCAGGGCATCCTGGAGAGGGGGCTGTTGTTGCGTATGCAGAACACCTGTTGCTCACGTCTCCCAGAGAAGCGTCTGAGTACTCACAGGACTGGCACAAGGCCAAAAATGGGCCATGTCTGTCTCGTTCATGAATCGCGATAACACGCCAGATGATTGGCTGTGGTTGCCCTCCGTCAAGTGACCCCCCGAGGAGACTGAGGCTGGTGCCGGTTCCTGGAGGGGGGAGGGGGGAGGGGGAAGGGGAGAGGGACGGAGGAGAAAGGAGGAGGTAGAAGGAGAAGTGGGGAGATGGGAGGGGGGAGGGGGGGGAGGGGGAAGAGGAGATGGGAGGGAGGAAGGGAGGAGGAGGAAAAGAGGAGATGGGAGGGAGGAGGGAGCCAGAAAGAATGGATTTTGTAGGGAGGAAAGGGGGAAGTGAAAGGGAGTAAGGAGAGAGAGAGAGAGCGCTTAATCAAAAGTAAAGTGGCCGTTTGGGGGGGGGGGGGGGTTACTGCCGGTCATGACTGGCTAATACCTGGGGGCCTCTTGTGGCAGGGCCAGGGCCCCAGTCAGACAGGAGACACCCCCAAGGGCCTGTGTGAGGAGGATCGTCTGTGTTGGAGGAGACCCCTGTGGCTACAATATTTATTGTAGGTTTCATTGGTGTTTAGCTGTCTCAAACACTGGCTTCCAGTCAGAGAGACGCGACAACAAGCACATGCTCAATGTCTTACTCATTCTTACCCTGTCATGTCTGCGTGCAATGTTTTGTGAGAGGTTGTTATAACACAAAGTAACGTTTGGAAGAGAGGGAGTCTGTTATTCTCTTATCTTTTTCTCAAAGTCTCATGTTGTGGTAAGGAAATATTCTTGTATGTCGCAAGAATGTGGTGTTGTGTGGCTCGGAGGTTCATAGAAGGAAAGAAACTGTTGGAAAGGGTTTTAAATTAAACAACCAGGACAAAAACAACACAGCTGTAGTCCTTGATACAGTTAGAGGATAAGAAAACACTTTGATGTCATCAAATTCCTGTGAGCGCCCAAACGTTTCTCTGGGAGACGTGAGCTACAGGGCTGCATGCATACACAACAACAGACCCCTCTCCGGGATGCCCCGGGACAAAGGCCATGCAGATGAAGGCTCATCCCAATGGATGGTGATTGGAGGGGGGGCGGGAGGTTCTGGAGAGGTGCTACAGGACGATTTGTATCTGTGCGTCTGACAAGGGCCTTCAGTGGGGAGGAGAGAGAAGGGACTAGTGGTGTCCCCTACTGGCCAGCTGGCAGACAGGCGCAGAGTCACACACTTGAATAACACATGGTGAGATGTCACTGTATGTTGTATGTCATTTAGTCACTTTAGTCATTTAGTCATTTAGCAGACGCTCTTATCCAGAGCGACTTACAGTAAGTACAGGGACATTCCCCCCGAGGCAAGTAGGGTGAAATGCCTTGCCCAAGGACACAACGTCATTTGGCTCAGCCGGGAATCGAACTGGCGACCTTCTGATTACCAGCCCAATTCCCCACTGCTCAGCCACCTGACTCCTCTGGTCAGGAGTCCTGGAGTCAGGACTCCTCCTATGTTCGGTCTGTGTTTCTCTTCGACAAAGGTTGTCGAGGACAAGGTACAGTGAAGGTAGTCCCCAAGAGACAGGGTTTGCTGTCAGGTGGTCAGATGGCTGAGTGGTTAGGGTATCGGGCTACCAATCAGAAGGTTGCCGGTTTGATCCCGGCTGTGCTGTTGATGTTGTGTCTCTGGGCAAGACACTTAACGCTACTTGCCTCGGGGAGAATGTCCCTGTACTTCCTGTAAGTCGCTCGGGATAAGAGTGTCTGCTAGATATGTCATGTGGTGTGCTCTGCGCTATAGACGCTGTAAAGGTAACTATGACCTATCTAGGTCCTCAAACCTGTAGGTTTATATCTTGTTGAGAAATGTGGAAATCATGTGGACTGGCAGGGAAGCAATCAGCTCATTTTGTTCTTTTGAACTCAAAAACATTGAAACACTTTGCTATGGCCCCTTGAACATGTTTGTTCTTGTTCTTACACTGTGTGTTCATTTGACCTACCTGAATACCAAATATGTTGTGTTGTGTTATGTTGCATGTCTAAGTCATGTGTGCGCTTGCATGTCTTGACTTCAAGGTAGGAGTTGAATATCTCCACAAACAGGAAATGAAAACACCAGTGGGGGTGCGGGATTCTGAAAACCTGCTGGGATAAAAGGCAAAAGAATGCAAGAGCAAATCTCAACAAGCCAGGAGGAGGGAGGGAGGGAGGGAGGGAGGGAGGGAGGGAGGGAGGGAGGGAGGGAGGGAGGGAGGGAGGGAGGGAGGGAGGGAGGAGAGGGAGGCAGGCAGGCAGGGTGGGAGGGAGAGAGGGAGGGAGGCAGGCAGGCAGGGTGGGAGGGAGGGAGGGAGGGTGGGGGGGGGGGAGGGAGGGAGGGTGGGAGGCAGGGTGGGAGGGAGGGAGGGAGGGAGGGTGGGTGGAAGGGAGGGAGGCAGGGTGGGAGGGAGGGTGCACAGATGGAACCCAGACTGACTGTGTACTGTAACACATTATGTACCAACTGCCAAAACATGACATGTTTTGAAAGAATATGTGTTTGGGATTGAGGGCGTTAAGGGGGATTTTGCAGATACATGTCCAGTTGGACTTAAAGACAGGTAAAATAAAGCTTATCATAGGACATGGATGTTACCGCCGTTGTTTCGTAAGAATCTCTGTCAAGCTCTCTCTCAGTTTAAACACAATGGGAGTCTCAAATACAATGTGAGATTAAGCTTGTCTTCAAAATAATCTAAACATCAGTGAACACAATAGATCAATAGTTTTTACTGGATGCATGTGGGCAATCAAAAGAGACACAGACCCGGAGTTCTTTTCCATATCTTTTATTTACTCAGCGATGTTTAGCACAAAGTGGCTGTCTGACGTCAACCAGACAGGCAGGCAGACAGGCCCTATGGTGAGCAGCACGACAGGCTTGTTACATGTGGACAGTTTCTCTGGCCACACCGAGAAGACAGACAGGTACAGCATACAGTACACACGACCGTGCATGTTAGGCTTCAGTTACATTGTCCTATTAGCATCATGTCACATTATCATACACTTTAATGCGAGTCTTAACAAACACAAAGCAGACACGGCAGGCCAGTATACAGCGACAGGAAGGCACTGAGTGGTTCTGTAGCGATCTTGGAAAACACAGACACAGTTGGAATCATTCAGTGCAGGTGTTGACATTTCGGACTTGTTGTCTTTGGTGTGAGGATGCATTTTGGAGTAGTATTCGGATTTAACTGGAGCCAATTTGGCTCAGGATAAGAGGGTCCTGTTGCAAACCTCTTCGGTGGCCCGTGCCCCCAGATGAAAGCTTTTAAAACCCAACACAGATTAGCCAACGGGGATCATTTGATTATCTAGAGGATTTATCTCAAGGTACACAAGCAAAGCAGGTTAAAACAGTCGCCTCTTGTAGGTGAATGAAAGGTAGAATTGAGCGAGGTCCTTGTGTCGAGGGACGAGGAGGTCGGGGACACAGAAAGATGGATGGATGACAGTCAACACGACAGCTATGGGTCTGTGCACTACACCCCCCCCCCCTCACCCTATAACCCCTAGCCCCCCCCACATCCCAAACGACACAAGCGCCCACATAATGAAAAAACCTCATCAGTAACTCTTAACTCCCCCCCACCATTCCTCTCCTTTCTTGCATTTAGGTGAATAGTGGCTCAGAACTCCCCACAAACCCACATGTGGGTGGGTTTGCGACGGAGCCCGAATGCTCCTAAGCCCCCCCCCCCTCTCTCCCAAAGTCCTGCTTAAGCCGAGACCTCCTTGACCTTATCCATAACAGCCTGGAGCTGCTCACGGATCTTTTCGGTGAAGGGGGCGAGCAGGTCGCTGATCTGGTCCACCTTGCCCTCCAGGGTGGAGCGCAGGTCCTGGGCGGTGGTCTCCAGCTGTCCCTTCAGACCTTCGGCCTGGGTCTCCAGCTGCTCCTGGAGGGTCTTGGCCTGCTTCGAGAGCAGGGTGTGGAAGCTGACCAGGCGCTCGGCGGCGGTGTCGTGGGCCAGGCTGGCGTGTTCTTTCACCTGGTCCATGTTCTGGGTGGCGCGGGACTGGAGCTCACCCAGATAGGTGGTCATGGTGCTGGGTAGGGAGAGGAAGGAAAGGGAGAGGGAGAAGATGGTTAGGATCACGCTATCACATTGACATGCAGGTGAAAACAGAACTGGGGCAGACGTGACGTGCCGCACTTCGGAACACGTCGTTTTGAGTACGTTTCGGTTGTGACGCCTGTGTCCCTCAACTCACTTGCGGATCTCCTCGGTGTCCTTGCTCAGGCGTTTCTTCAGCTTGCGTGTGTAGGTGCTGATGCGGTTGCGGACCTCCTCTGTGTTCTGGTCGACCATGCTCTTCAGCTCGGCCACGTACTGGGTGCTGCGCTCCCTGGCGTCCTGCATGTCTCCCTGCAGCTTGTTGGCCAGCAGCTGCATGTCCTGGGTCAGCTGGGTGGCTGTGTCCTGGGCGTAGGGGCCCAGCTTGGTCTGGATGTCCTCCTGGTAGACAGTCAGCTCGGCCATGGTGTCGGTAATCAGGGAGCTGCGAGGGGGTACAAGGGGGGCGGAGGTCAGTGAAGGGAAGACAGTACGAGGGGGGTGGGGGGGAGTGTGTAGAGTGTGGGGTGGTGGTAAAATGGCGGTCGTGGGGGAGTGAGTAAGCATGGGGGGGAAAGTTATGGGAGAGGTAAGTATTTTATGGGAGGATGGGTTAAGGTAAAGTATGGGGGTCATTTGTAATTAGAATAAAAGGGGGGTTTGGAAAAGAGTAAGGAGGCCATGGGTTAGGGTTAGAGAGGGTTAATCTCTAGAGCAGAGGGTTAAGGTTGGAGAGGGTTTGTCTCTAGGGCTAGAGGTAGAGAGGGCGGGGTTAGTCTTGAGGGCGGGGTTAGTCTCGAGGGCGGGGTTAGTCTTGAGGGGCGGAGGGAAAAAAGTCAGAAGAAGAAACATACTCAAGTTCCCTGCTGATCTGGGACTTCTTCATGCTGTCCACCACTCCGTCGGTCTTGGTGTTTAGCTCAGCCACAAAGTTCCAGAAGCGCTCCACATTCTCCTCCCAGCGGTCCTGGACGGCTTCTGCCTGGCGTACGACGCGCCCCTGGCAGCCTGAGGGCGACACGGGGGGACACGGGGGGGACCCGGTGAAGACAGGCAGGCACACAGAGAAACCACACACATAAGGAGATGTTTGTATGTTGAGATTGTTATTCAATGGATGCATCAAGTGCCAGTGGTCTAAGTGCAATGACTACATTCAAAGGCATAAACATTATAGGAAGGAGTTTGATAAAAGCTATGTGTACGTTGGTGAAAATACTATTCTTTTAAGAGGTTGTAAAGAAGTGGGGGAATGTTGCTTACCAGAGATGACTGCCAGAGCAAGGATCAGTGCAACAGTCTTCATGGTTGATGGTTGATAATTGACAGATACACCTAGAAAATCTGAGATTTAGCACACCTTCTCAATTCATCTTTAGGTGTATCAATGTAATAGACTACAGACATACTGTATCTTTGACAATTTCACAAAAATAATAATAATAAATATATGTTACATGCTAAAATAGCAAAGTATTTTCTTTCATTCCAATCAAACCATCTCTGTCTATAACAAACTACGGAACAGTGGCCAATGCATGCAACTAAAGCTAGCATTAAAGTAAACCATATGGGCTACATTACTACTTATAATGTAAAAACATCCTCGTTTCTCTACCACCTCTCATCGGTACTCACCTGAGAAGTCCGGTTTCCTCCGTGCTTTGACGCTGGTTGCCAAGGCTATTTATACAGTCCCGAACAAAGCGCGCACGGCGCTTGGGGTGTGAGTGTGCGCGTCCACGTGATGCTAACTGTCAGGCGATTTGGAGGACGGCTCATGGTTCCCTTCCACGCTATGTGCCAAGTATGCGTTCGAAGTTCTCACCTTCTTGCGTAGTAATGTACAGGTGTTTATGTAATGTTTATGTCAACGAGAATGCAATGGCCACGGCTTGCTTGAAGTGTTACAAGGCAGATTTATGTTCTTTGTTTTTTATGTTTTTTCGAGAAAGTATTCTTTTTGTGAGTCTTAGAAATGACTTTTCTGAAATGAGATCAGAAAGTTGCTACGACCGATTTAACATACGTTTTCCCCAAAACGATTTTGATGGGTGCTTTAAACAAAATTCCAGTATGTTGTGAACAGTATATCATAGTACACATTGTGTGTTATTGTTGGTATTAATTTTACTGCAGCACAGCACAGCAAACGTTCTACAATGACTAGGCTACCACTTGTATGTGAATGTAAACCTACTATTGAAAGAGGGAGCGAACATAAAGCATTTGAGTGAATGTGGATAGTCTGACGGGATAGACCAATACAGAGGGTATTGTGATTCTAAGGTTGACTCATTCAAATTCAAACTCTTGACTGTTATGCATTTGAAACCCTTTCTCATCTCAGCCCATCCACTTTAATGTCCCTGTCTGCTTGCCCCCTTGTCATACCAGTTTTTAATGACCTGTTATCCAATTAATCGATTTGATCTGAAATTATATTTTCCCATCCCAAAATATGACACATAAAACACATCAACAACAATCCTACAGGAGTCGTTAAAAACCATAACGCCTGTTGCCAGCTTCCTGAAACAGGATTTCTGATATTGCTCAGCACAAACATGATGTGGGAGCATGATAGTTGTGTTTCCAGGGGCATGTTGAGACTTGGGAAGACCTCTCTCTGCACACAGAAAAGGATTAGGACTGGGTGACAACATGGCGTGTGGAGGGGAGGACAAATAAAGTCCACGGACGGTGTTCATAGACAAATAAACAAATCCCTTTGACCTATGTGGAAATGTCTTCTCCTCTGTGAATAGGGGAACTGACACAAACACACAAGAAAAACACATCTTTCCATTTGAATCACCTTTACTGGCCTATTCCATGTACCAGAAATAGAACTTTTAACAAACACTTGAATTGTTTTGTGTGTTTGTGAGACCACTGGGAGATATGGGCTTTTCTCCCTTCTGCTGTATGTATTTGAATCAGCCAACTGGTCCTCACCATTGCTTGAGGCAATATAGTTACCTGAGGCTCATATTAAGAGCCAAAGGTCTCAACCGGTGTTGTTTTGCAGATGATAAGCAGCTCCGCTTAGCTGCGTATCTGTCATATACTGCACATTCCGTTACCTGTGTTTATCTAAGGGACAGGGGCAACCTGAATACAATGGAAGTTTGTCAAAGATGTATCACCATTGACGTTGCTGTTTGTAGTAGTGAGCAGAGTTTGGTTAACCACCTCGATGGGTTTTAATGGGGATTCTCTGCTGAAATCTTACCTGTCAATCTGACCAAAGTTTGCGCAGCGTTTTTAAGATGACGCTAATAACATGCTATTTCAGTGGCGCTGATTCACTTCAAAAGTTCAGTAAGAGCCAACAGAGAAAAGCAACAGGAGTTGAAAGGCAGCAAAAACGTCTGCTGTTTTTCTCCAGCAGAATGAGTCATGACAATGAGATTCTGTATCTGTACCTCTTGTTCGAGTCGTGCTCTTATCAACAACGACAACAACAAGTGAGTAGTTCCAGCAGTACTTGTGACCTTTACCCTTTGGGCAAAGAGCAGCAAGGGTCTCTTTGATATCTAATATTCCTTCCCAACCAGAACTCCTCTGGCCCATCCTCTGAAGTTGGGAGTAATTGTCCAGGGAGACATAGCTGTTGTCTGATTAGGTCAACCAGGTAATCTGTCTCTTCTCTGATTGGTCGGATAGGATATCTGACTAATGGAGGACCCGTCAGTGAACTTCCTGATTGAAAATTGCAGGTGCAGTACATGCTCCTTTCTTCCTTTCTTTCTCTTCTATTTTAATTCAAATGTCATATTTTATTTTGGATGATGTTCCAGACAAGGCACTGCGATTTGTGTGTTTCATCCCCATTGTGTCCATCACTTTAAGATTTAGAATGTCTCGTGTGCGGTAGGTCACCCTGTAGATATAGAATACCTTTAAAAAGGGAATTACACAGTCGAATCGCACAATGGAAATATACAGTGGCACCACGTGACACCATGGGTTCATGTCCCATAGTCCCACAATGACCATGGGTTCATGTCCCACGGTCCCACAATGACCATGGGTTCATGTCCCACAGTCCCATGTAGCTTGAGCCTACATGGCAAGCACAGTCCAGTTCAGTTCTTTGTGCTTCAACTCTGGTAACTTCATCCATCACGCCTTTTGAAATCCAGTCACGCAACCTTTTTGTCTCAAACTGTTCCGTTCACTTTTCAGTTTGGCAAGAAGCTGAGTAGCTTCTTGTCTTTCACTGAGCATTTGGGTTCAACTACAATTCATATTATTATCAGAGGCTTTCCGGAGTTTTCGTCAGGGTTAATTCACTGTACTTCAGTTTCTTATGGGAGATTCAAGGGTCACTGGGATAAGGGGTACACAGTAGGGTGACTATGAAGACTGCTGTGTAGAATACTAGCTTTTTTTGGAGACTTTGTAAGCTTTCGTTGCTTGAATAGCTATATGTAAAGTTTGAGTTACAGTGAAAATAAGAAGTGAAAGATGACTGAACCGTAAACAGAATCATGACACTAGAACAGCAGACAGAGACAGACAGACTCACGTATGCACACACACATGCACACACATGCACACACGTATACACACACACACACACACACACACACACTGATGCACACACATGCACACACACATACACATTTAGGCAGACATTTAGACAGACAGAAACACTTTCCCAAAAACTCAGTTCCTCCTTGTGGCTGATGTGGTAACACCAAGGTAATGTCCACCAATGTTGGTGAGAGGGCACCAGCAGACAGTGAACGTTCATTACCTCTGTTAAGTCACCTCAGTTCAGACTGTGGTTTGTGGTCAAATCTTTGTGCTGGGGGAAATTATTCCTTCTCCTTTCAAATGAAGGGTGATGTCATCCACTGCAGTTGTCTTGTTCAGCTGGGATGAGTGTTGAAATAGTGAGTGTATGTGTTATACTGTATGTGTGTTTACCCTTTTACAGCCTCAGTCATCTGCTTCTGAGTCAGGGATTATATCGCTGATTCGACAAGTCTGGACTTGACCTACCACAACCATGTTCCCCCTCCATCTTCTCATCCAGATAAAAACACTTTGTTGTCTTTTGATGTTATTCCAGTTCTGCTTCCGTACAACTGTTCTAAATGGAACGCTTCCAGGGTACGTGTCTTACATAGGAGATGCTTTTATTCAAACCAACATTCAATCGGTGTTTAGTAAGAGCCTGTCGCAGGTTATGGTCAAGGATCGGTCTCATATGCTGACCTCGTTCTTTAGCGGCAGCTTGACAGACTTCTCACATGCTCTCCTAGCTGGTCCCCAATAAAAACACAACGATTGGGGATCGAGAGGTCAGAAGGTCCTGGTCTATGTGTGGTCCCTTCCCTGGTCGGGTGCAGAGATCGTATTTGAAAACCGTGTCGTGTTTGGAGGGTTGGGGAAGTAGAGAGGGGGTTAAGTGTGTTCCACGCCAGGACCCATGGGGGGGGGGGACAGGAATGTTGTTTGTCTCGAGGCAAGACTACGTGGGTGAGACCTGGCAGCATGTGAAAGGAGGAGGTAGAAAAGAGAGATGGAGGGAGATGTTGTTCAGGCACACGGTCAGACATGCCCTGGCAAATTATAACATGTCCAGTCCCCAGTGCTTGCAGGGGAGGATGTCAGGGAGTGACAGGGTGTGTTACTCTGGGTAAAGACAAAACAGGACTGGTTGGTGTGTTGCATGAAACAAAGATTTGATATATATGCTAAACCAACTTCTCCCGATCTCTTAGATCCTCTCACAAATTTAAGGAGTTTGATAAATAAATAATAATAAGTTTCTTCTCATTCACATTTGAGGGAATTATGAAATGCCACTAGATGGCATACATTTTCCTCTGCTAAATGACAAGGCTTTTTTCTGGTGATGTGTGTGTGTGGTAGACTAATATTTTTTGACAATTTTTTGTCAAAATGTGACTTTAAAGACACATAGCATTTTGAACTGTAGCCTATTAGGATAGATTGGGTTAAGTTCATGCTGTCACACAATTGTCACACAAACGTCTTATTCAAGTTGGCTTGTTTGGACATTAAACACATGTTATCCCCCTAGTATTAAAACTATCTGGAGAATGAGACGATACTAACTCAATGTGTAACTTCTTGCCCTAAAATAAATACTTCCTAAGAATTTATAAAATTATTATAATTGATATACACAATGGTATTTTTTATTGAGTATTATCCCAACATTTAGTAATACATCATGTAAAGAATTGTCATACATTTTCAATTGAAAAAGAAGAAATGTTTAGCTTCTAAGTGGTTCAGTTTGTAAACTCAGCATCTTATTTTCTCACATACAGTGTGAATTGTGCTGGGACAACATCATTTGTCAGTGCCATTAGGATGAAACTGGAGTTTAAGATTATAGGTTTAGTTGGTGTTGGAGAAACTCTGGTAGAGGGAGGTGAGCTGGGCCTGCAGGTCCTGGGCATAGGGGTCCAGCTTCTCCCTCAGATCCTCAGCATAGGGAGCCAGGCTCTGCTGCACCAGCTCTGCTCTGTGGGTCAGCTGGCTCTGGAGGTTCTCAGCCAGGGGGGCCACACTTCTCTGGAATTCCTGCAGACGTTGGTCGACTCTCTGCCTCAGCTCCTCAGTGTAGGGGCCCAGCTGGGACTGCAGCTCCTTCACACTCTGGTCCAGGCTGGTCTTCAGCTCCTCGCTCTTCTGGAGCAGGGTGGCTCTCAGGGCGTCCGAGTCCAGGGACTCGGCGTAAGGGGCCAGCTCCTGTTTCAGCTGCTCTACTGTCTGCTGGACCTGGCTGTTCATCTCCTTGATGAAGGGCTCCAGTGTCTCATGGGCCCTCGTGAGGTCACGGCTCAAACGCTGACTGATCTCCTCCACCTCCTGGGTAATCTGTGTTATCAGGTTCTTGGCCATAGGAGATACCCGTTTATGCAGGGAAACGCCGTATTGGTTGGCCAAGAGAACTGTGTTCGTCATGCGGGAACTTTAGGAAAGAGGGAGGGATAGGAGATAGGAAAGAGGAGAGGGAGAATGGTAAGGAAAGATTAGGACAGGTTGGAGACAGTGAATCATTGTGCTAGAGCTGTGTTAGAACCAACAGGGTTTCATATTGAACTTTCCATACTTTCATGACCTTATTCATCACAAGTCACATGACTTACTTAATATCCTCCCCAAAAGAACTCTTCCTGATTGTCTGGATTACATCATCTGCTGTACTGGTTGCCTTGGTGACATAGTCCCAGAAGGCATCGGTCAGCTGTTCCAGCTGAGGCTTCGGCTCATCAGCGTAGAATAAGTTGGCATGGCAATCTGTAACAACAACATTTTCTTTTTTATGGGTCTTCTAAAACTTTTGAAAATGCTTTTTGATCAATTTTTCTGCTTTCATAAATCTGTTGTCAGTTGAATAATTTGGTTTGACACCTGACCTCTATTTTTTTTTTTTTCGTCGAGCACACTTACTCACCTGTGAAAACAGCCAGTGCAAGTACCACAAGGACCCTCATAATTATCTGTTACACTGCGAAGTAAGCAACAATAAAATTGAAGTATGTTTTCATTTGATATGCAGTATTTGGACAGTGTGTATGGAAATAGACAGACAAACTTACCTGTGTGAGTGTGCTGGGGAGTCTGTCTGTGGGTCAGGCCTCTGTAGTGAGTGTGCCGTTGAAAATGGTGTGGCATTTGAATATTTATACCTGATCATACAGTGATACTAAAGTCCAGGGGCCAATGCCTCGCTGTCAATCTGGCAGTTTGATTAGCCAAACACACACACACACACACCACACACACTTTCATCCACATATACAATAGAGTACAGTATATTCACCCACAGGCTGTGTTGGTATTGGGAATGTGACTCTAGACTTTAGTCTTTACAGTGTGGCCCTTGTGAAATGGGACCCTTCTTGGTGCTACATTACAACATCTTACAAAATCTTTACATCAGGTCACACTGATTCATTGGGTTCATACCAGGACATCATACACGTACTCGATAGTAATTTTTCTGAGTCGTCCCTGAAAAAGGTTTCTGTACAACGCTGAAATAAAAAGAATATAGACTGTGCTTAGGTTGAGGTGAGAAACGTTTTTTTTGCCTGGTGAAAATGGTCCACATTAATTTCCAATCACAACAGATTTTTACAAGAAAAGGACCTTTGTCCACACAGACAGCACCCTCCTCCCTACCTGCCCTTGATATCAGACCATGATTAGATACGACATGTCCAAATGTACTGGTTTGATGTCCTGCCAGTTTCTAGTGCAACTGTGACCAAAACTGTCAATATCAAAGAGTTTCTCATTTCTCTTGGTGTCAGTATTAAACCATCTCTACTGCATGTTGAAATTCCCTGCAACCCCTCAACCAAGGTATAAAAAGAAAACACGTTTTTGAACAATAGTACAGCTTTTCCTTCTCCCATTATCTATGTAAGCAGTGTAGAAGAAACCAAACTTCTTTCTTTGGAGAAGTTGTGGTGCTTAGGGTTTCGTTTAACTCGTGTAAAGTCTGGTAGAATGTGTGAGGGATTTGATAAGTGATATAAGTGTTGGAGACTGGTCACAGGGCTGACTCAGCTGATTCCCCATGATTGATTTTCCTTGAACTTCACTGAACTCACTATGATTAGAAGCAGGTGAATACACGCACAACCCTTACACACACACACACACACACAAAGACCTCTCACACACACACTCCCCACACACACCCCTCACACACACATCTCGCTTTTCCTCAAATACATTATTCTGACCCCTCACCATACACCCTGTTACACGACGTAGCAGGGGCGTCCTGTTCAAGCCTGGCCCGTGAGCGTGTGAACACTGACCCTGCATGTGAGTCTATGAAGAAATGCCAAAACGGCACAAGACATCCCCTTTAAAATAAGTCTTGCGCTTAGACAGACAATGATACAGACATGTCTAAAATATCAATCAAAGTTGCAGATATAAGTTTAATATCCAAATCAAACCCCCATTTGCAACAATGAACAGGTGGAGGTGCTTCAGTCCAGTCAGACGTGGAGTTTTCCCTTGCTTGGATTGACTCTCATTACAAAGTCCTGCTAGGGTGTTAGTGTCTCAGAGGTCACTTTGGGTAATCTGCAGACCATCAGCACTGAAGTACGTGGATCATTGCCCTCTTCTAAATTACCTCTCAAGGGAAGGGCTCTTATTAAATAGAAACAAATTGTTTCTATCAAAGTGAAGCGCACGAGAGCCACAGTTGAGGACTACGTGTTTCAATTACCAATAATTTATAACAGAAATCCGACTACATGACTGGAGTTGGAATTGGAAACAAATTCAACACTTTCAAATAAGTTTAATCAAGGATAGGCACTCTCCAGTGTTTGTGTGTATGTCCTTGCCTGTGTGTGTTCATTGTTAGTCTTATGACAAAAGCCAGGAGGGGCTGAAGAAGCAGGAAATTGTATTGACAACATGGCAGTCACTGCTGGACTTTAGTCACACAGCTACAACTCTTCTCCAGACTGCAGTATAAATACAGCGCTGTCCCAGTTTCACACATTCACTCACAACACTTGAATCAACTTCAATACACAGCAAAGCAGTTACTGGTGAGAACAACAATATGCTTGATTTCAAACTGTTGTGAGGATATCAGGTGATTGATGTTTTAAATACTGAATGAGATCTTAAATAGAATTGTCTGTTTCTTTTGTTTTTCAGATAAAACCCTAATCATGAAAGTGTTTGTGGTGCTTGCGATCGCTGTAGTGTCTGGTAAGTAGCATACAATAGATAATCGATTGAACGATTCTAGGTGTGCGGTATTTTCAGTGTTTCAGTTAAATTCAATACATCTGTTTTAACGTAGACTCTAAAGTGCAAAGTGGCACTTAGAGACAATCAACGCTGACTCTGAAACTCATTCTGACTATGGTCACACCCTACAGGTTGCCATGCCAACATTTTCTACGCTGATGAGCCGAAGCCCCAGTTGGAGCAGATGACCGATGCATTCTGGGACTACGTAGCCAAAGCAACCCAAACCGCCGAAGACACCATCCAGATGATCAGGAAGTCTCAGCTCGGACAGGATGTCAAGTGAGTCACGCTACTTGACACGTGCTTGTCATCACGGCGAGGGAATTCGATAAAGAATCCACAATGAATCATCTAACGAATTCCTCTGATTCTTTTCTAGTGCCCGCATCACAGAGAGCGCGGGGATCGCTAGCCAGTACGCCGTCACTCTTCAGGAGCAGCTCCCACCTCTGGCCCAAGACCTGATGACCAAGATCACCCAGGAGGCAGAGGTGCTGAGAGAACGTCTGAGCCAAGACCTGACCAGCGTCCGTGGGAAACTGGAACCCTTCGCTGATGACCTGAAGATCCAGGTCCAGCAGAGAGTGGAGCTGCTGAAACAGGAGCTGGCCCCTTACGCCGAGTCCCTGGACTCGGACGCCCTGAGAGCCACCCTGCTCCAGAAGAGCGAGGAGCTGAAGACCAGCCTGGACCAGAGTGTGAAGGAGCTGCAGTCCCAGCTGGGCCCCTACACTGAGGAGCTGCAGCAGAAAGTGGACCTGCATCTGCAGGAGTTCCAGAAAAGTGTGGCCCCCCTGGCTGAGAACCTCCAGAGCCAGCTGACCCACAGAGCAGAGCTGGTGCAGCAGAGCCTGGCTCCCTATGCTGAGGATCTGAGGGAGAAGCTGGACCCCTATGCCCAGGACCTGCAGGCCCAGCTCACCTCCCTCTACCAGAGTTTCTCCAAAACCAACTAAACCTGACACGCCATCACCACTCTCCCCATTACTCTCTGAGTTTTGAAGGCCTACTTTGCAGTTCTTCCATCTAACTGTCTATAATAGTGGTCCGCCCTGCAAATTTTCATTTTCTGTACTGTAAAGCAACCTAATAGAAATGGGCATAGGCCTTGAATGTTATATTTATTGAGTTTTACAGAAAACCAAACCTTTAAGCCTATCAAACATGTAAATATGTTTTACTTTATGCTGTGAAGTTTGAAATATCCATGTTTTGTCATTTCATTAATTTATAAGAAGAAATAAAGTGAACATACAAAAGCATTGTACATCATTGCATTCTATGGATCAAGTAGCTATACCATCAAATTTCTTTGGTCAACATCAGAGATGAAGTAGACTCCATATTCGACAGAAAGTCATATGGAGTCAGTCAGTCATGTGGAGTCATTCTCCTTCATTGCCGCTTTTTAAAACCTTAACAAATACTTGATTTAAAATGCAAACATGTCCATCTTGCTGGCTTGAATAATAAAGATTTTGACAACCTAGTCTAGGAAAGGTTTTTAGTGAAATCGTTAGGCAAGAAACAGCTTCTAAAGTATCTCCCATTTCAGCCTGCAATGTTGTTTTTTTTATTTTTATGAATTTCTATAGTTTGAGTAGCTTCGAAGCCTCTCCCAAGTCCTGACATGCCCTCTCTCTTTTTTACTCTCCACCTTTGTTACAGTTCCATCACACACCGCATTATAACAGGTTTAGCTAGGGACACATCATAGCTGTTCCCATGTTGGAGCTTGCAGACTCTCCCTGCCACTCTAACTCTAGATTACCTGTCAGAGAGAGAGCACAAGACCCATCACCTTAGATCTAAGTTACTGTAAACACCCAAAATGCACAATTAAAACAAATTAATTTGTTTTAAAAAAAGTACACAAAAACGTAAAAGGAAAACAGTGAGCTTTTTAAAGTTATTCTTAAAGATCAATTTAGTAATTACATATTTTTGGGGATAAGAATTTGTTATTCTTAGAAAAATGTTGTTCAATGAGAAAAGAACGAACAATTCTTAGTATTACTCAAATAACTCCCCTACTCAAGCTATGAGGAAACAGCCCCACTTTCTTTATGACTCTTTATAAAGTTATTGTTTATTGGTTTCAGTATGAGAAGGCTAGATACACACCTGACATGTCACAACTCCATATTTGCCAGCATCCAGCGTGGAGGGGCATAGTCCACTGACAACACAACACACACACACACACACACACACACACACACACACACAAAGGCCTCCAGGGTGACCCTGACACTCACAGGCAGACTGTAAAAGCAAAAACAAGCAACAAGTTACTTTCAAAGGCAGCAACAAAGCATGTAGTGGTGTTGACACTGTGTGCAGGAGAAACCTGAAAAACAGAAAAATACTAATCCAAAAAATACTCCCCATGTAATGTCAGAAGCACAGGGTTGTTCTTCTGAAACCTGCTGGATTATTGATTGTGGAAAATCTTAGTTTAATTTGGCTTATTTTCCTTCAAGCCAAACTGGGCCTTGATAAGTACAGGAAGTGAGAGATGAAGAGTGTTAGAGAGAGAGGGAGATGGAAAGAAAGAGGGAGAGAGAGAATGAGATATATAAGGATAGAGAGGAGAGAGAGGGAGAGAGAAGGAGAGAGAGGTATGGAAGGAGAGAAGGATAGAAGGAGAGGGAGGGAGAGAGAGAGAGAGAGAGAGAGAGAGAGAGAGAGAGAGAGAGAGAGAGAGAGAGAGAGAGAGAGAAAAAGAGAGAGAGAGAGAGCGAGAGAGAGAGAGAGAGAGAGAGAGAGAGAGAGAGAGAGAGAGAGAGAGAGAGAGAGAGAGAGAGAAAGGGGATAGGAGAGAGGATGCTACAGAGACAGTGTCTGCATGCCTGCTGTGTTGAGGGGTCTATCTGTAGATAAGAGGGAGATAAAGAAGAATTAGCTTTTTATTCAGTTGCCAAAGCTCTTAGACTGTAAAGATTTTCATTTCCATTACTCAGTCTCTAGTTGGACTGTAGCTACTTGTGCCCTCTAGTGACTGTCACTGTGATTGCTGTGGTTACAGGTGGTGTGAGTACAGCACGGTGGCAGAGCATTTGGCTGCAGATAAAGAAATTGAAGTTTCAAATCCCCCATGAACTATACATTGCAATGAATAGTTTATAATGATTTAACTTACCCATAACTTACCCATGTCCAAAAGGATGCAGGAAGAATGGACATTGTGGTCATCAAGGGGCTCCAGCACCTACTAAATCATCTACAATAAGCACTGGTGGTTCACCTGCCCCACATGAAATATGTTCCTATTACACAATGTCCCTTTTTTTCATATGTAACTCTATGGCCCTTGTAGCAAACCAGGGGAGTCAGACCAGCCAATCCGGCCCTGAAGGCGTGTCCATCGACTTCGATTGGGGGAGGTGATAGAGGGAGTCTACCTGCCTGTCGAGGTGCTGCAGCCACTGGGCACATGGCACTGGTCACACCTGGAGCCCATCAGACAATCAGGCGAGGGCTTAAAGGGAGCCAGCCCAAGGCCGCATGGGAGGGAGAGAACCAGAGAGACAACCCTGGAGGAGTGTTGCAACTAACCTTTCCCTCTGCTTTGACCCCCCCAGAACCACACTCCTTGAAGGACCACAGACCCCGGACGGGAAGACCCCTAATTTAAAGTTTGTCCCACTACCCTTACCCTGACCCTCTTTAGTAAAGACCAATTTATGTTAACCCCCCGTGTCTGAGTCTTATTTTATTGTGTATCGGGACCCTCAAGTCCCCTGGGTTGCTACATTTTGGTGGAAAATGCGGGCATTTCTGTTCCATCGCAAACCAGGGGAGTCAGACTAGCCAATCCGGCCCCGAAGGCAGGTCCATCCACTTTGATTGGGGGAGGTGATGGAGGGAGTCTACCTGCCTGTCGAGGTGCTGCAGCCACTGGGCACATGGCACTGGTCACACCTGGAGCCCATCAGACAATCAGGCGAAGGCTTAAAGGGAGCCAGCCCAAGGCCGCAGGGGAGGGAGAGAACCAGAGAGACAACCTTGGAGGAATGTTGCAACTAACCTTTCCCTCTGCTTTGACCCCCCCCCCCCAGAACCACACTCCTTGAAGGACCACAGACCCCGGACGGGAAGACCCATACATATACAGGAAATACCCAAGTATTTAGAGCAGGTCCAACACATATGTTTTGTGGGTAGTCAAGCTTGTGACATTAGAACTTTCCACATGGCTTCCAATGTAAGTGGGAATAATTTTATTACCCAAATGTTTGACTTAGTTATGGCTTATGTGAGAGGGTATGTGTACATGCATAATGTTTACACACAAAGTGCAAACTGCTGTCTTAAATGACACCACTTTAAATGGACACTTCAGGCTATTAAACAGGACAGGCTGGATCTTGGTGTTTAGACTGGCGTACCTCCCATCTCCACATCACAGTTTTCTGTGATGTCTCTATAGATCGTAGTCCGCTGTTAGCGCTGACAAGTGGCAGGATTAAACAGATTGGGAGGAAAATTGAAAATAAACCAGTAACAGGGCCAGAAGGATAACTTCTCATTGCTTATCTTCCAGATGCTCCAGAACTATCCTCTGTCAGAATCAATACAGACAATGTCTGTGTTCCTGTTACTCCTGGTTGCTCTGAAACAGATATGTGCTATGGTAAGACATGGTCTCACTCTATTCATAATTTACTTTAGTAGTTCATTGGTTTCATCAGCATGCAGGTGGATTATCCTTATATTTATGCATTTGTACTGAATTAGTTTTTTCCATTTGAGTTCATCAGTGTTCATGGTGTCGGTGTGTTTTGCATGTTTCACAGCCAACAGCTTTAATAGGAGGTACAGTAGCCAATAAAAATCTATTGAATCAAAAGGTTTTAGACTAACACAGGTTGTAACATAATCAAAACATCATGGTTTGTCTGGCTAACAATGCGTCAGTGGGCTACTTGCGGTTTTTCTGATTCTTCTGATTCTTAACATGATTTTGGAGATCAAATACGATTACTAATGCCCAAGGCCCAGTTAAAACTTGGTTTTAAAATGCGTTTGGGTGATCCGAACACAAGTGGGCAGCCGAGATATTCCCCTTCACACCTGCTGTGTGTAGTTTAGTTTACGAAAGACACAATACTAAGCTAGCTAAGAAAACAAAGGTTTCAAGAATTTGTATGGGCCACTACAATTGTTAAGATTGACAGGGCAAAGTAATTTGCGACATGCAAATGAGCGTTTAAACAATTTTTTTAAGACCACCTCGCAGGTGTTTTTTGGGCCCAAGACGAAGCATTTTAAAACCAAGTAGGCTAAACGGGGTCTTGCATTACTGTACCAACGACACGGTAACTCCGCACTCTCACACTCACCCTATTAGACGATAAAATGAATCCAAGTGGATAATACTCTTTCTCTGTAGAAGTTGACGGTCAGGAGAATGAAAGATACCTGGATATTTATGATATCAACAAAGGTAAGAGAGAGAACTAACTGTGTAGGAAAAAAAACACTGCCTTCCAAACTCCCTGCTTGTGACATACAGTGAATGGCATTTCCAACACTTAGGTCTTGATCTGCATGAGGGTGACATACTGCTGAAGTCTGTAAGTAGGCCTATATGTTTTTATGTCATGTAGCTTTATAAATCCTGGTAAACTATGAGCCTATGATCGTGCTGCCAGACAGAGCAATCGACAAAACACTGATTTAGCACTTCAGTTGTTGTCCCAAAGAGCTCTAAGGAATTAGTTTGTGTTCCATATGACGTGTGTTTCTTCACAGGAACATTTAAGGAACGTCATTCTGGGGGACCAGTACCGATGGGACATCCCAGTCCCCTATGTTTTGGACCCCAGTCTCGGTAAGGCATCTGAAATGGTTCTCTGTGTAGGTTAATCACGGACATTGTTTTCCTAACGTGACCCCCCATGGTTTGTGATTTATCTTTCCCAGCTTAAAGATGTGTTATTGTGTTAATATCTGGATAAGAGCGTCTGCTAAATGACTAAATGTATTGTATGGATAGATGTCAATGCCAAAGGAGTGATCTTACGAGCCATGGAGCAGATTCGCCTGAGAACATGCGTGGACTTCAAGCCTCGCGACACTGAGCCCAACTACATCGCCGTGGTCAAGAACGAGGGGTAGGATGCCGGTACCTGTCAAATATAGTTTGATATATTCTGTTTCCCTCCCTTCCTGATGACTTTGTTTGATTTTCCTAAGATGTTATTCCTACGTTGGTAATCAACGATGGGGCAGCCAAAACTTGTCGATTGGTCAGTGGTGCGACCAGCATGCCATTGTGGAGCATGAGTTCCTCCACGCTCTGGGATTATGGCACGAGCAGTCCAGATACGACAGAGATGACTATGTGTCTATCATCTGGGACCACATTGAAAAAGGTGTCTATTCTTTCCAGTTCTAGAATTCAGTGTTTCACTTCCAGCGCGGAAGAAACGGTTATTTTTCTTACAATAACTAAAAAAACATTTAAACATCTCACTATTCAGAAAAGCAGCACAATTTTGTCGAACAAAATTCAAGTCAAACCACCACCCTGGGAACTCTATATGACTACAACTCAGTGATGCACTATGGAAAAGATGCCTTTACCAACGGCAACGGATCCACCATCATCACTCTTCAGCCCGAGTTCCAGGATGTGATTGGCCAACGCCTGGAAATGAGCCCCAACGACTTCCTGAAGATAAACCTGCTTTATAATTGCAGTAGGCTAAGTTACATATTTAGATTTAATCAGTCAAATTACTGCTGTACACGGTAATGTTAGCGTCAGTAGGTCATAAAAATACGAATACACTACATGAGCATTGCAGAAGTGTATCCAATAGAGTCTTAAACAATGGAGAATTGTGGTGCGCTTGGAGTGCCTTGGCAGTTTACCTTGGTCACCATTCACCATGGATCCCCTGGTGTGTTGGCTGATTGTGAGCAGTGCTCTTTTTTTCATCATGAAGCATCTGCAGTTACCTTCATGGAGTCCTGCAGTTTTGAAAACAGTATGTGTAGCATGACCCTTTGTGCCAGGGGCAATGCCAGCTGGGAGAGGGTTAGCAGTGCCCAGGGTGGGCCTGCTTCAGATCACACCCATCAGGGGGCGCTAGAGGGTAGGTCAGCGAGGAAAAACATTATAAAAATACTTGCACCATTTGTATCGTTCTGTGGTCCCTCATATTAAAGTATTGTCCTTTGCAGGCATGACAGCCATGCCTGGACACAATTCTTCTCTCTACAACGGTAAGTATTATTTTATAATATGTGTATTTTTATTATACTCTCACAAATACTGCTCCAAATGTTATGGATAACAGCATAACCTATTGGATGGGTCAGTTATTTACAAAATAATTTGATGCGACAAAATGATCCGACCATATTGATTTTACTTTGTTTTACAGGGACAAATCCTGTTCTTGAAAACAAGACCTCAACGCATCAAAATGGTGAGTCAATTTGTTTAATAAAGATGTATTACACATTAATACTGAGTTATGAAGCTGACTTATTTTTTGCAGATAGCGTCGGCTATTTCATGCACTACAGCACGGCTTTGGTCAGAGAGGGAGAGGGAGCCAAGATGCAGAGCAGGACTATGATGCCTGTCAGGTCATTCCAGTGTCTACAGTTCTACTACTTTCACAGTGGGGGTACCCAAGACCTGCTCAACATCTGGATCAGGGAATACAGAGATGGTCCAAATGAAGCCATCCAGCTCATGGGCCAGATCACAGGTGAGGAGAATGTTGAATGTCTTTGAAGTCCTGCTAAGTTAAATGGTTTTGCGATTCGGTTTCTTTAGTCATTCCTCTCTGTCTCTCTTGTTCCCAACCGACTTCTCTTTCGATCTTTCCCTCTCTCCAAACCTTGCTACTCTCCCAGGTCCACCATCTAACCACTGGCAGCTGCACCACGTGCCTCTGAACGCCACCAAAAGCTTCCAAGTGGAGTTTGAGGTGCGTAAAGGAGCAGGAAGTTCTACCGGAGGCTTTGCCATCGACGACATCAACCTTTCAGAGACCGAGTGTCCCCATCACGTGTGGCAAATCCCAAACTTCCATCACGTCCTGACAACCAGTGAGGAGGGCACCATTCTGCTTAGTCCAAGGTTCTACTCTGCGGAGGGCTACGGGATCCAGTTGCTCATAAAACTCAACTCCGACTACTTTGGGCTCTACTTCCACCTGGTGTCCGGTCTCTAAGACGACCAGCTCCAGTGGCCTTGTGTTTGGAGGCAGGTGACTGTCCAGGTCCTGGACCAGAACCCTCAGATCCAACAGCGCATGTCCAAGCAGATTAGCATCACCACCGACCCCGAACGCACTTTTACTACCAGTATGTACAAAAGATGTGTCTGACTTCACAGTTGGTTGAACACACACAAGACACTAGAAAATCAATCAAGTATTAATGTTGTTCTGAGTGCTTGAAACAATACCAAAGTTGTACGTTGTTCTTTTGAAATAAGTATTTTTGCCCGTATTGTATATTAACACAAATGTTTGCCTTTCTCTTCTCCAACATAACATCAAGGCAAAGGCGATACATTGTTTTACTGGGACAAACCCCAAAAGTTTGGATTTCAGCTTCTTGACTCCAGCACTGACTCCTTTTACTACGCCGGCCCTACCCTTGGCTATCGTAACGTCCTGTCTTACAATGCACTCTGGTCAGGAAGCTACATGAAGGGAGGCGATGTCTTCTTTCTACTAAGTTTTGATGGTAGGCATCTTCATCTGAGCATGCTTCAAAATTTTGAGCGGGATTTGTCATAAACCATCCTGTCAGTTTATGTCCCCTGTGTGTTTCCATGGTGAAGGAGTGGTGACTAATTCATTGTCTTTTGTGCTGTCTGGACACGTTAAATTGTCACATATTACATGTCACTCTGCTATCCCTATGAATCAATAACCTTTAACGGCAGGTATTCTGTGTAATCCAGCAGGTAAGTTGGTTTATAACACGGTCATGTACACCGTTTCTTTACTGTTTAGATTCAAACCACGGTACTCATCTTGAAAATACACCTTTGGACTGGGACTGAGTTAGCTGCACTGTGAAAACTATAAATAACATGTGACTGGCACATTTTGTATACCAGACATATCAAGTCTTCATATGAACCAGTCAGATCTTCCCAATCCTGTATCATCAACAACAACATCAGCTACTGAGGCAGTAACATCATCTATAACCAGGTATGTTTGCTCTCTTGTTTGACGCTGTTAGACTCTAGAAATGTGTGAGTCGACTACAAAACTATTTCTAAATGACAATAGTCACTCTAAGTAGACTATGTACAGTGAAATCTTTAGGTTTGAAGACAAGACACACATTTGTAGGTTGACACATTGAGATGGCTCACCAACTATTTCACTTGTTTGACAGTGGCATCACTGGGACTCAGGCAGTAACATCATCTGCAGCCAGGTATGTCTCCTGTCTGGTTTTAATGTGCAAGTTGATAACATTATTCTTATAGTAAAACCAGAAACCAATTTTGTCAAACAGATGATCAAAATATGTATTGGACTAGGTCATGTTAAACACCAATAAATAACACAGCATGAATCTGGACAGTGGTTATGTAACGGTATTTTTGCAGTTTTCGTAAGCTAGTTCTCACTCTCTCACCACACACACAAAATCATATGTATAATTAAGCGTTTCACAGTTTTTGGATTTTAATAATTGGTTAATTTGTAACTTACTATAAACTATCCCATAACCTTACCAGTACTTGTTTATAGTTTATTCACAGATGTCGTACTTCTCCTTCTGGTTTTCCTTATGGCCTTGCCACTACCCTGCTGACCCATGTCCTGAGACTACAGAGAAACTCGGAGTCAGGTGGCTGAGCGGTTAGGGAATCGGGTTAGTAATCAGAAGGTTGCCGGATCGGATCTGTGCAAAATGACGTTGTGTCGTTGGGCAAGGCACTTCACCCTACTTGCCTTTAAAATATTTGTGACATGAATTTATGCAATCACAAGACAAGTTGCTAGACAATATATGTTGCATTCTCATGATAATGATCCATTTTTTAAATGCCACCACGGAATGATCATAATGTTTGCGAAGGAATCCTCTCCACACGTGAAAACGATAGATGGTTGATTTATCAATTTTGTGTCAGTCAAGTTAGAACTATTCGAATGTTATTCAAATGTTTCATCTTCTTTTCAACTCTCTCTTATCTGTCAATAACTATATGTATTCAGTATATGATATTCCTGTCTCTGAGATTCATGGACTACTGTCTGATAATAAATGAGGAATAAGTATTGCGTTTGTTCTCATGTTTTGCTCTCCAACAACACAAGGTGTGTCCACTCTGCATGTCACTGTCACAATCATGTTCCTCCAGATCTTGACTAATAAACTGCATCCAAATCCCCCGATAGAAATATCAAAGGTGTGTGTACAAAGATACTTGTAAGTGGCACTCCGTCTTTGTTCATTATGCCATTAATGGAGCAGGTTTCTAGCAATAAGTATGACGCGACTCAAAATTAGATATAAAAAAACTTATCTTCGGTTAACCTTTACTGACAAAATCTATATACAAACAAACATGAATTCCTTTGGTCAAGGAGTAAATCGGTATATTAATAATCTTCGTGGCGTCGTTGTCGGTCAGAAAATGGTGTTGCTCCGTAACCTGACCATCTCAATTGAACAAGTATAAATTGGTCACATGACCACCCTTCTCCACTGCAATACATTCCACTTCAATCAATGCACTCTACAGTCACGAAATTAAACAATATTTCTCCATACATAAACCATGTCTTTACAGATTTAAATAAACAATATTCTAACTATTAATTTATACAACAAACTCTTCAAATTGGCTCTTACATCCTAGTTAACTTTAGGACAAATTGTTTTCTGATTACCCGGGGGTAGCGATTCATGTACAGAATTAGCTTTCTATTCGGTTGCCAAAGCTCTTAGACTGTAAATATTTTCATTTCCATTACTCAGTCTCTAGTTGGGCTGTAGCTACTTGTCCCCTCTAGTGACTGTCACTGTGATTGCTGTGGTTACAGGTGGTGTGAGTACAGCACGGTGGCCGAGCGTTTGGCTGCAGATCAAGAAATTGAGGGTTCAAATGCCCCATGAACGACACATTGCAAGGAATAGTTTATAATGATTTAACTTACCCATAACTTACCCATGTTCAAAAGGATGCAGGAAGAATGGACAGTGTGGTCATCAAGGGGCTCCAGCACCTACTAAATAATCTACAATAAGCACTGGTGGTTCACCTGCCCCATATGAAATATGTTCCTATTACACATTGTCCCTTTTTTTCATATGTAACTCTATGGCCCTCCACTTCAGCCTGTTGCTGTAAAAGACGTCGATCAGTGTAGGTATTTGCGGCACTTCAAAAATGTTGTCTCAGTATGTAAATTAACCGTCTGATACAACAGACAGGATACAGAAAAAATCCCCAATTTAAATATATGTTTCAACACTACAAAGAGAATGAGAAACACTAAAAAGAGAATGTTGTCTGGTGGTTAATTAAGTTGTAAAAACACATTTAACCTATGTAACTTTGCCATTCATCCTTAGTCTGCCTACAGTAGACCTATGTTTATTTGAAAGCTTTTGTAATCTAAAAGATTGTGTATTTAATTATAATAGCCTAAGTCAGCCTAGTGGTCTTCCATAAGACATGACATCGGATCTGACTCAGTGATAATGCTCCAACAATTTGTTTTGGTGATCAGCCATCAGTGATATCAAATTGTGATGTTGCTGCTGTTCATGACGAATAATAATGATGGTAGTGTCAGAATTCAGTGTGTCTTACTAGTACTTAAGGTGAGACATATTATCAGTCTAAATAAACATTAAAGCATTTACACTTTTTATGTCCTGCGGTCTATCATGTGCTTAATCTCATCTTCAATGACCAGTCGGAAGCTAAATTTACCGTGACCTTCAACAAGTTTGTGGGGTCTACTATAAAGATCTGAAAGGTTTTGTGTGGAACTATAGTAGGCATACACAGGTTCACTATTCACCAACTAACACAGGCTTATAGAAAATTTGCCAATTACAAGCTTTTCTTTATATTTTACATAAGAAAGTCTTGGGCGTTTATAGTTGACTAATCTCAGGGCTGTTGAACCGTGGCGTGTACTGGTTTGCGTTGGAACTCTGTGTCCACAAGTGTAGCCTACCTTTCTCAGGTTGATCATCATCTTAAAACTGACCGAATTAGTCTGAACTTTGTCAATCTGTAATGACACAGTTTTGTATTTAGAGCAGGTCCAACACATATGTTTTGTGGGTAGTCAAGCTTCTGACATTAGAACCTGTCCTCTTTCCACATGGCTTCCAATGTAAGTGGGAATAATTTTATTACAATTTCTTTATCCAAATGTTTGACTTAGTTATGGCTTATGCGACAGGGTATGTGTACATGCATAATGTTTACACACAAAGTGCAAACTGCTGTCTTAAATGACACCACTTTAAATGGACACTTCAGGCTATTTAACAGGACAGGCTGGATCTTGGTGTTTAGACCGGCATACCTCCCATCTCCACATCACAGTTTTGTTACGGTTGTCAGTGACACAATCTATGAGTTAACCACAAAATGCACAGTCTCTATGGATCATAGTCCGCTGTTAGCGCTGACAAGTGGCAGGATTAAACAGATTGGGAGGAAAATTGAATATAAACCAGTAACAGAGCCAGAAGGATAACTTCTCATTGCTCATCTTTCAGATGCTCCAGAACTATCCTCTGTCAGAATCAATACAGACAATGTCTGTGTTCCTGTTACTCCTGGTTGCTCTGAAACAGATATGTGCTATGGTAAGACATGGTCTCACTCTATTCATAATTTACTTTAGTAGTTCATTGGTTCCATCAGCGTGCAGGTGGATTATAGTTATGCATTTGTACTGAATGTGATGTCCCTTTTGAGTTCATCAGTGTTCATGGTGTCGGTGTGTTTTGCATGTTTCACAGCCAACAGCTTCAATAGGAGGTACAGTAGCCAATAACAATGTATTGAATCAAAAAGTTTTAGACTAACACAGGTTGTAACATAATCAAAACATCATGGTTTGTCGGGCTAACAATGCGTCAGTGGGCTACTTGCGGTTTTTCTGATTCTTTACATTATTTTAGAGATCAAAGACAATGACTAATGCCCAAGGCCCCGTTAAAACTTGGTTTTAAAATGCGGTTGGGTGATCCGAACACAAGTGGGCAGCCGAGATATTCCCCTTCACACCTGCTGTGTGTAGTTTAGTTTACGAAAGACACATCACTGGCAAGCTAAGAAAACAAAGGTTTCAAGAATTTGTATGGGCTAGGTTACTACAATTGTTGAGATTGACAGGGCAAAGTAATTTGCTACATGCAAATGACCGTTTACACCATTTTTTTTAAGACCTCGCAGGTGTTTTTTACTCTACAGGTTTTTGGGGCCCAAGACGAAGCATTTTAAAACCAAGTAGGCTAAACGGGGTCTTAGCTATATTACTGTACCAACGACACGGTAACTCTGAACTCTCACACTCACCCTATTAGACGAGAAATTAATCCAAGTGGATAATACTTTTTTTTCACACTCTTTCTCTGTAGACGTTGACGGAAAGGAGAATGAAATATACCTGGACATTTATGATATCAACAAAGGTAAATGTCAGAGAACTAACTGTGCGTAGGAAAAAACAATGCCTTCCAAACTCCCGGCTTGTGACACAGTGAATGGCATTTCCAACACTTAGGTCTTGATCTGCATGAGGGTGACATACTGCTGAAGTCTGTAAGTAGGCCTATATGTTTTTGTCATGTAGCTTTATAAATCCTGGTAAACTATGAGCCTATGATCGTGCTGCCAGACAGAGCAATCGACAAAACACTGATTTGGCACTTCAGTTGTTGTCCCAAAGAGCTCTAAGGAATTAGTTTGTGTTCCATATGACGTGTGTTTCTTCGCAGGAACATTTAAGGAACGTCATTCTGGGGGACCAGTACCGATGGGACATCCCAGTCCCCTATGTTTTGGACCCTAGTCTCGGTAAGGCATCTGAAATGGTTCTCTGTGTAGGTTAATCACGGACATTGTTTTCCTAACGTGACGCCCCATGTTTTGTGATTCATCTTTCCCAGCTTAAAGATGTGTTATTGAGTTATTATCTGAATAAGAGCGTCTGTTAAATGACTAAATGTATTGTATGGATAGACGTCAATGCAAAAGGAGTGATCCTACGAGCCATGGAGCAGATTCGCCTGAGAACATGCGTGGACTTCAAACCTCGCGACACTGAGCCCAACTACATCTCCGTGGTCAAGAACGAGGGGTAGGATGCCGGCAGGGCCGTAACTACCATTGAGGACACCGAGGTCGTGTCCTCGGTATTTTTTTTCGTATTTCTGTTTTTTTTTTTTGCTTAAATCGTGGTATATAAACTCAAAATAAAGTACACGTGAAACTGACTGCAGGACGATGATCTTGGTATCCCACAAACCGTAACGTGATTTTATACTTGAAGAGCCGAGTAGCTCAAGAGTTTGGACATATGTGCTGCGCGTCATCAACAAAACGTACTGTCGTTATGGTAACCACCAAACACAAGTCGGACGCTGATGTTACCGCCATAGACATACCGCTACTGTTAGTGAATAGCCTATGTTAGTTACAGTCACTGGAAGAGGAGCGCAGCAAACTAAACATGTAGGTTAAGAGAAGTTTAAGTGGCAGATGGCTGTGAGAAGAAAGATTCATTTTCATGTGGAAATATTGTATTGCAGCAGCGTACTACTCAGATAAGGAAACATCAAATCAAAGTTTGGTTAACTCCGTCAGTACCGGTTGTCAATCAATTTCCACCGGTTGAATCAACATTCATTTTGCGATTGATATGATATGTCATTGATGTGATTGATTGAAAATGAAATTCAGTGGCAATTGGGAAATATCAAACTGACTCGCTATCGCTCGGTCGATACGTTCCAGCCTCAGTTTGATATTTCCCGGCATGACCGAACGGTCGAGGTTAGTAAGTAGTTTATTATATGGCAATTTTAGATTCTTTTCATTTTGTAAACGAAAATAAATGGTACCTTTAGGCTAATTGTAGCTAGCTCTTAAGTCTTCTCACGGTGTGTTTCATGTGTTGCCAAGCAACTCATTACTTTTGATAGAAAGCGGACAACATGGTTCTGCTAAAATGGCTTTAATTTCATCACAAAATAACGACACAAGTGATTCAAAGAGTCTGGTCTTCATCCTCACTTTCGATGACAAAGCTTTTCAGCATCATCTGGATAGTAAAACTCAGCAGCTGACTCGTCGATATCGCTCATTTTGAAGCTGACGTCAGAGGGCAATACGGATCCGTATTGACCGGCGAGGAGGGCAACACGCTGGGGTGACTACCCGTTATCCAATCAAAACGCTCGTACCGTCGTTGCCATATAATAATAATTTAAAAAAAATTGTGGTAACTTGCCCTTACTTCATGAGTCCCATAAAGGTCCTTCAAAAAGCCTCAGAATGCCCCATGTTTACCTCAAAATTTCAAAAGCTCCACACCGCCCCATATTCAAATGTCATAATGATGATGTTTTTGCTCCTTAAGACTCAATAAGAGAAAATGGCCATATTTAAATAATGTAATTTAAAAAAATTCCGGGGGAGCATGCCCCCGAACCCGCCTAGAAGTTCTGACTCATGACCTCAGTATTTTTTGGGGCCTGCGTACGGCCCTGGATGCCGGTACCTGTCAAATAAGTTTGATATATTCTGTTTCCCTCCCTTCCTGATGACTTTGTTTGGTTTTCCTAAGATGTTATTCCTACGTTGGTAATCAACAATGGGGCAGCCAAACCTTGTCGATTGGTCAGTGGTGCGACCAGCATGCCATTGTGGAGCATGAGTTCCTCCACGCTCTGGGATTATGGCACGAGCAGTCCAGATACGACAGAGATGACTATGTGTCTATCATCTGGGACCACATTGAAAAAGGTGTCTATTCTTTCCAGTTCTAGAATTTAGTGTTTCACTTCCAGCGCGGAAGAAATGGTTATATTTCTTACAATAACTAAAAAACATTTAAACATCTCACTATTCAGAAATGCAGCACAATTTTGTCAAACAACTTGCAAGTCAAACCACCACCCTGGGAACTCTATATGACTACAACTCAGTGATGCACTATGGAAAAGATGCCTTTACCAACGGCAACGGATCCACCATCATCACTCTTCAGCCCGAGTTCCAGGATGTGATTGGCCAACGCCTGGAAATGAGCCCCAACGACGTCCTGAAGATAAACCTGCTTTATAATTGCAGTACGCTAAGTTACATATTTAGATTTAATCAGTCAAATTACTGCTGAACATGGTAATGTTAGCGTCATTAGGTCATAAAAATACGAATACACTATATGAGCATTGCAGAAGTGTATCCAATAGAGTTTTAAACAATGGAGAATTGTGGTGCGCTTGGAGTGCCTTGGCAGTTTACCTTGGTCACCATTCACCATGGATCCCCTGGTGTGTTGGCTGATTGTGAGCAGTGCTCTTTTTTTCATCATGAAGCATCTGCAGTTACCTTCATGGAGTCCTGCAGTTTTGAAAACAGTATGTGTAGCATGACCCTTTGTGCCAGGGGCAATGCCAGCTGGGAGAGGGTTAGCAGTGCCCAGGGTGGGCCTGCTTCAGATCACACCCATCAGGGGGCGCTAGAGGGTAGGTCAGCGAGAACAAATAAATGAAAATACTTACACCATTTTTATACTTCTGTGGGGCCTCATATTAAAGTACTGTCCTTTGCAGCCAGAGCAGACATGCCTGGATACAATTCTTCTCTCTACAATAGTAAGAATTATTTTATAATAGATATATATTTTTTTAATTATACTCTATCTCACAAATATTGCTCCAAATGTTATGGATAACAGCATACCCTATTGGATGGGTCAGTTATTTACAAAATAATTTGATCCGACAAAATGATTCGACCCTTTCTCTGCCAAACTATTGATTTTACTTTATATGTTTTACAGAGACAAACCCTGTTCTTGAAAACAAGACCTCAACGCATCAAAATGGTGAGTCAAATTGGTTTATTAAGATGTATTACACATTAATACTGAGTTATGAAGCTGACTTCTTTTTGCAGATAGCGTCGGCTATTTCATGCACTACAGCACGGCTTTGGTCAGAGAGGGAGAGGGAGCCAAGATGCAGAGCAGGACTATGATGCCTGTCAGGTCATTCCAGTGTCTACAGTTCTACTACTTTCACAGCGGGGGTACCCAAGACCTGCTCAACATCTGGATCAGGGAATACAGAGATGGTCCAAATGAAGCCATCCAGCTCATGGGCCAGATCACAGGTGAGGAGAATGTTGAATGTCTTTGAAGTCCTGCTAAGTTAAATGGTTTTGCGATTCGGTTTCTTTAGTCATTCCTCTCTGTCTCTCTTGTTCCCAACCGACTTCTCTTTCGATCTTTCCCTCTCTCCAAACCTTGCTACTCTCCCAGGTCCACCATCAAACCACTGGCAGCTGCACCACGTGCCTCTGAACGCCACCAAAAGCTTCCAAGTGGAGTTGGAAGTGCTTAAAGGAGCAGGAAGTTCTACCGGAGGCTTTGCCATCGACGACATCAACCTTTCAGAGACCGAGTGTCCCCATCACGTGTGGCAAATCCCAAACTTCGATCGCGTCCTGACAACGAGTGAGGAGGGCACCATTCTGCTTAGTCCAAGGTTCTACTCTGCGGAGGGCTACGGGATCCAGTTGCTCATAAAACTCAACTCCGACTACTTTGGGCTCTACTTCCACCTGGTGTCCGGTCTCTATGACGACCAGCTCCAGTGGCCTTGTGTTTGGAGGCAGGTGACTGTCCAGGTCCTGGACCAGAACCCTCAGATCCAACAGCGCATGTCCAAGCAGATTAGCATCGCCACCGACCCCGAACGCACTTTTACTACCAGTATGTACAAAAGATGTGTCTGACTTCACAGTTGGTTGAACACACACAAGACACTAGAAAATCAATCAAGTATTAATGTTGTTCTGAGTGCTTGAAACAATACCAAAGTTGTACGTTGTTCTTTTGAAATAAGTATTTTTGCCCGTATTGTATATTAACACAAATGTTTGCCTTTCTCTTCTCCAACATAACATCAAGGCAAAGGCGATACATTGTTTTACTGGGACAAACCCCAAAAGTTTGGATTTCAGCTTCTTGACTCCAGCACTGACTCCTTTTACTACGCCGGCCCTACCCTTGGCTATCGTAACGTCCTGTCTTACAATGCACTCTGGTCAGGAAGCTACATGAAGGGAGGCGATGTCTTCTTTCTACTAAGTTTTGATGGTAGGCATCTTCATCTGAGCATGCTTCAAAATTTTGAGCGGGATTTGTCATAAACCATCCTGTCAGTTTATGTCCCCTGTGTGTTTCCATGGTGAAGGAGTGGTGACTAATTCATTGTCTTTTGTGCTGTCTGGACACGTTAAATTGTCACATATTACATGTCACTCTGCTATCCCTATGAATCAATAACCTTTAACGGCAGGTATTCTGTGTAATCCAGCAGGTAAGTTGGTTTATAACACGGTCATGTACACCGTTTCTTTACTGTTTAGATTCAAACCACGGTACTCATCTTGAAAATACACCTTTGGACTGGGACTGAGTTAGCTGCACTGTGAAAACTATAAATAACATGTGACTGGCACATTTTGTATACCAGACATATCAAGTCTTCATATGAACCAGTCAGATCTTCCCAATCCTGTATCATCAACAACAACATCAGCTACTGAGGCAGTAACATCATCTATAACCAGGTATGTTTGCTCTCTTGTTTGACGCTGTTAGACTCTAGAAATGTGTGAGTCGACTACAAAACTATTTCTAAATGACAATAGTCACTCTAAGTAGACTATGTACAGTGAAATCTTTAGGTTTGAAGACAAGACACACATTTGTAGGTTGACACATTGAGATGGCTCACCAACTATTTCACTTGTTTGACAGTGGCATCACTGGGACTCAGGCAGTAACATCATCAGCAGCCAGGTATGTCTCCTGTCTGGTTTTAATGTGCAAGTTGATAACATTATTCTTATAGTAAAACCAGAAACCAATTTTGTCAAACAGATGATCAAAATATGTATTGGACTAGGTCATGTTAAACACCAATAAATAACACAGCATGAATCTGGACAGTGGTTATGTAACGGTATTTTTGCAGTTTTCGTAAGCTAGTTCTCACTCTCTCACCACACACACAAAATCATATGTATAATTAAGCGTTTCACAGTTTTTGGATTTTAATAATTGGTTAATTTGTAACTTACTATAAACTATCCCATAACCTTACCAGTACTTGTTTATAGTTTATTCACAGATGTCGTACTTCTCCTTCTGGTTTTCCTTATGGCCTTGCCACTACCCTGCTGACCCATGTCCTGAGACTACAGAGAAACTCGGAGTCAGGTGGCTGAGCGGTTAGGGAATCGGGTTAGTAATCAGAAGGTTGCCGGATCGGATCTGTGCAAAATGACGTTGTGTCGTTGGGCAAGGCACTTCACCCTACTTGCCTTTAAAATATTTGTGACATGAATTTATGCAATCACAAGACAAGTTGCTAGACAATATCTGTTGCATTCTCATGATAATGATCAATTTTTTAAATGCCACCACGGAATGATCATAATGTTTGCGAAGGAATTCTCTCCACACGTGAAAACGATAGATGGTTGACAAACTGCCACCTACTAAAATTTTGTGTCAGTCAAGTTAGAACTATTCGAATGTTATTCAAATGTTTCATCTTTTCAAATCTCTTATTTGTCAATAACTATATGTATTCAGTATATGATATTCCTGTCTCTGAGATTCATGGACTACTGTCTGATAATAAATGAGGAATAAGTATTGCGTTTGTTCTCATGTTTTGCTCTCCAACAACACAAGGTGTGTCCACTCTGCATGTCACTGTCACAATCATGTTCCTCCAGATCTTGACTAATAAACTGCATCCAAATCCCCCGATAGAAATATCAAAGGTGTGTGTACAAAGATACTTGTAAGTGGCACTCCGTCTTTGTTCATTATGCCATTAATGGAGCAGGTTTCTAGCAATAAGTATGACGCGACTCAAAATTCGATATAAAAAAACTTATCTTCGGTTAACCTTTACTGACAAAATCTATATACAAACAAACATGAATTCCTTTGGTCAAGGAGTAAATCGGTATATTAATAATCTTCGTGGTGTCGTTGTCGGTCAGAAAATGGTGTTGCTCCGTAACCTGACCATCTCAATTGAACAAGTATAAATTGGTCACATGACCACCCTTCTCCATTGCAATACATTCCACTTCAATCAATGCACTCTACAGTCACGAAATTAAACAATATTTCTCCATACATAAACCATGTCTTTACAGATTTAAATAAACAATATTCTAACTATTAATTTATACAACAAACTCTTCAAATTGGCTCTTACATCCTAGTTAACTTTAGGACAAATTGTTTTCTGATTACCCGGGGGTAGCGATTCATGTACAGAATTAGCTTTCTATTCGGTTGCCAAAGCTCTTAGACTGTAAATATTTTCATTTCCATTACTCAGTCTCTAGTTGGGCTGTAGCTACTTGTCCCCTCTAGTGACTGTCACTGTGATTGCTGTGGTTACAGGTGGTGTGAGTACAGCACGGTGGCAGAGCGTTTGGCTGCAGATCAAGAAATTGAGGGTTCAAATGCCCCATGAACGACACATTGCAAGGAATAGTTTATAATGATTTAACTTACCCATAACTTACCCATGTTCAAAAGGATGCAGGAAGAATGGACAGTGTGGTCATCAAGGGGCTCCAGCACCTACTAAATAATCTACAATAAGCACTGGTGGTTCACCTGCCCCATATGAAATATGTTCCTATTACACATTGTCCCTTTTTTTCATATGTAACTCTATGGCCCTCCACTTCAGCCTGTTGCTGTAAAAGACGTCGATCAGTGTAGGTATTTGCGGCACTTCAAAAATGTTGTCTCAGTATGTAAATTAACCGTCTGATACAACAGACAGGATACAGAAAAAATCCCCAATTTAAATATATGTTTCAACACTACAAAGAGAATGAGAAACACTAAAAAGAGAATGTTGTCTGGTGGTTAATTAAGTTGTAAAAACACATTTAACCTATGTAACTTTGCCATTCATCCTTAGTCTGCCTACAGTAGACCTATGTTTATTTGAAAGCTTTTGTAATCTAAAAGATTGTGTATTTAATTATAATAGCCTAAGTCAGCCTAGTGGTCTTCCATAAGACATGACATCGGATCTGACTCAGTGATAATGCTCCAACAATTTGTTTTGGTGATCAGCCATCAGTGATATCAAATTGTGATGTTGCTGCTGTTCATGACGAATAATAATGATGGTAGTGTCAGAATTCAGTGTGTCTTACTAGTACTTAAGGTGAGACATATTATCAGTCTAAATAAACATTAAAGCATTTACACTTTTTATGTCCTGCGGTCTATCATGTGCTTAATCTCATCTTCAATGACCAGTCGGAAGCTAAATTTACCGTGACCTGCAACAAGTTTGTGGGGTCTACTATAAAGATCTGAGAGGTTTTGTGTGGAACTATAGTAGGCATACACAGGTTCACTATTCACCAACTAACACAGGCTTATAGAAAATTTGCCAATTACAAGCTTTTCTTTATATTTTACATAAGAAAGTCTTGGGCGTTTATAGTTGACTAATCTCAGGGCTGTTGAACCGTGGCGTGTACTGGTTTGCGTTGGAACTCTGTGTCCACAAGTGTAGCCTACCTTTCTCAGGTTGATCATCATCTTAAAACTGACCGAATTAGTCTGAACTTTGTCAATCTGTAATGACACAGTTTTGTATTTAGAGCAGGTCCAACACATATGTTTTGTGGGTAGTCAAGCTTCTGACATTAGAACCTGTCCTCTTTCCACATGGCTTCCAATGTAAGTGGGAATAATTTTATTACAATTTCTTTATCCAAATGTTTGACTTAGTTATGGCTTATGCGACAGGGTATGTGTACATGCATAATGTTTACACACAAAGTGCAAACTGCTGTCTTAAATGACACCACTTTAAATGGACACTTCAGGCTATTTAACAGGACAGGCTGGATCTTGGTGTTTAGACTGGCATACCTCCCATCTCCACATCACAGTTTTGTTACGGTTGTCAGTGACACAATCTATGAGTTAACCACAAAATGCACAGTCTCTATAGATCATAGTCCGCTGTTAGCGCTGACAAGTGGCAGGATTAAACAGATTGGGAGGAAAATTGAATATAAACCAGTAACAGAGCCAGAAGGATAACTTCTCATTGCTCATCTTCCAGATGCTCCAGAACTATCCTCTGTCAGAATCAATACAGACAATGTCTGTGTTCCTGTTACTCCTGGTTGCTCTGAAACAGATATGTGCTATGGTAAGACATGGTCTCACTCTATTCATAATTTACTTTAGTAGTTCATTGGTTCCATCAGCGTGCAGGTGGATTATACTTATGCATTTGTACTGAATGTGATGTCCCTTTTGAGTTCATCAGTGTTCATGGTGTCGGTGTGTTTTGCATGTTTCACAGCCAACAGCTTCAATAGGAGGTACAGTAGCCAATAACAATGTATTGAATCAAAAAGTTTTAGACTAACACAGGTTGTAACATAATCAAAACATCATGGTTTGTCGGGCTAACAATGCGTCAGTGGGCTACTTGCGGTTTTTCTGATTCTTTACATTATTTTAGAGATCAAAGACGATGACTAATGCCCAAGGCCCCGTTAAAACTTGGTTTTAAAATGCGGTTGGGTGATCCGAACACAAGTGGGCAGCCGAGATATTCCCCTTCACACCTGCTGTGTGTAGTTTAGTTTACGAAAGACACATCACTGGCAAGCTAAGAAAACAAAGGTTTCAAGAATTTGTATGGGCTAGGTTACTACAATTGTTGAGATTGACAGGGCAAAGTAATTTGCCACATGCAAATGACCGTTTACACCATTTTTTTTAAGACCTCGCAGGTGTTTTTTACTCTACAGGTTTTTTGGGGCCCAAGACGAAGCATTTTAAAACCAAGTAGGCTAAACGGGGTCTTAGCTATATTACTGTACCAACGACACGGTAACTCTGAACTCTCACACTCACCCTATTAGACGAGAAATTAATCCAAGTGGATAATACTTTTTTTTCACACTCTTTCTCTGTAGACGTTGACGGAAAGGAGAATGAAATATACCTGGACATTTATGATATCAACAAAGGTAAATGTCAGAGAACTAACTGTGCGTAGGAAAAAACAATGCCTTCCAAACTCCCGGCTTGTGACACAGTGAATGGCATTTCCAACACTTAGGTCTTGATCTGCATGAGGGTGACATACTGCTGAAGTCTGTAAGTAGGCCTATATGTTTTTGTCATGTAGCTTTATAAATCCTGGTAAACTATGAGCCTATGATCGTGCTGCCAGACAGAGCAATCGACAAAACACTGATTTGGCACTTCAGTTGTTGTCCCAAAGAGCTCTAAGGAATTAGTTTGTGTTCCATATGACGTGTGTTTCTTCGCAGGAACATTTAAGGAACGTCATTCTGGGGGACCAGTACCGATGGGACATCCCAGTCCCCTATGTTTTGGACCCTAGTCTCGGTAAGGCATCTGAAATGGTTCTCTGTGTAGGTTAATCACGGACATTGTTTTCCTAACGTGACGCCCCATGTTTTGTGATTCATCTTTCCCAGCTTAAAGATGTGTTATTGAGTTATTATCTGAATAAGAGCGTCTGTTAAATGACTAAATGTATTGTATGGATAGACGTCAATGCAAAAGGAGTGATCCTACGAGCCATGGAGCAGATTCGCCTGAGAACATGCGTGGACTTCAAACCTCGCGACACTGAGCCCAACTACATCTCCGTGGTCAAGAACGAGGGGTAGGATGCCGGTACCTGTCAAATAAGTTTGATATATTCTGTTTCCCTCCCTTCCTGATGACTTTGTTTGGTTTTCCTAAGATGTTATTCCTACGTTGGTAATCAACAATGGGGCAGCCAAACCTTGTCGATTGGTCAGTGGTGCGACCAGCATGCCATTGTGGAGCATGAGTTCCTCCACGCTCTGGGATTATGGCACGAGCAGTCCAGATACGACAGAGATGACTATGTGTCTATCATCTGGGACCACATTGAAAAAGGTGTCTATTCTTTCCAGTTCTAGAATTTAGTGTTTCACTTCCAGCGCGGAAGAAATGGTTATATTTCTTACAATAACTAAAAAACATTTAAACATCTCACTATTCAGAAATGCAGCACAATTTTGTCAAACAACTTGCAAGTCAAACCACCACCCTGGGAACTCTATATGACTACAACTCAGTGATGCACTATGGAAAAGATGCCTTTACCAACGGCAACGGATCCACCATCATCACTCTTCAGCCCGAGTTCCAGGATGTGATTGGCCAACGCCTGGAAATGAGCCCCAACGACGTCCTGAAGATAAACCTGCTTTATAATTGCAGTACGCTAAGTTACATATTTAGATTTAATCAGTCAAATTACTGCTGAACATGGTAATGTTAGCGTCATTAGGTCATAAAAATACGAATACACTATATGAGCATTGCAGAAGTGTATCCAATAGAGTTTTAAACAATGGAGAATTGTGGTGCGCTTGGAGTGCCTTGGCAGTTTACCTTGGTCACCATTCACCATGGATCCCCTGGTGTGTTGGCTGATTGTGAGCAGTGCTCTTTTTTTCATCATGAAGCATCTGCAGTTACCTTCATGGAGTCCTGCAGTTTTGAAAACAGTATGTGTAGCATGACCCTTTGTGCCAGGGGCAATGCCAGCTGGGAGAGGGTTAGCAGTGCCCAGGGTGGGCCTGCTTCAGATCACACCCATCAGGGGGCGCTAGAGGGTAGGTCAGCGAGAACAAATAAATGAAAATACTTACACCATTTTTATACTTCTGTGGGGCCTCATATTAAAGTACTGTCCTTTGCAGCCAGAGCAGACATGCCTGGATACAATTCTTCTCTCTACAATAGTAAGAATTATTTTATAATAGATATATATTTTTTTAATTATACTCTATCTCACAAATATTGCTCCAAATGTTATGGATAACAGCATACCCTATTGGATGGGTCAGTTATTTACAAAATAATTTGATCCGACAAAATGATTCGACCCTTTCTCTGCCAAACTATTGATTTTACTTTATATGTTTTACAGAGACAAACCCTGTTCTTGAAAACAAGACCTCAACGCATCAAAATGGTGAGTCAAATTGGTTTATTAAGATGTATTACACATTAATACTGAGTTATGAAGCTGACTTCTTTTTGCAGATAGCGTCGGCTATTTCATGCACTACAGCACGGCTTTGGTCAGAGAGGGAGAGGGAGCCAAGATGCAGAGCAGGACTATGATGCCTGTCAGGTCATTCCAGTGTCTACAGTTCTACTACTTTCACAGTGGGGGTACCCAAGACCTGCTCAACATCTGGATCAGGGAATACAGAGATGGTCCAAATGAAGCCATCCAGCTCATGGGCCAGATCACAGGTGAGGAGAATGTTGTCCTGCTAAGTTAAATGGTTTTGCGATTCGGTTTCTTTAGTCATTCCTCTCTGTCTCTCTTGTTCCTAACCGACTTCTCTTTCGATCTTTCCCTCTCTCCAAACCTTGCTACTCTCCCAGGTCCACCATCTAACCACTGGCAGCTGCACCACGTGCCTCTGAACGCCACCAAAAGCTTCCAAGTGGAGTTGGAAGTGCTTAAAGGAGCAGGAAGTTCTACCGGAGGCTTTGCCATCGACGACATCAACCTGTCAGAGACCGAGTGTCCCCATCACGTGTGGCAAATCCCAAACTTCGATCGCGTCCTGACAACGAGTGAGGAGGGCACCATTCTGCTTAGTCCAAGGTTCTACTCTGCGGAGGGCTACGGGATCCAGTTGCTCATAAAACTCAACTCCGACTACTTTGGGCTCTACTTCCACCTGGTGTCCGGTCTCTATGACGACCAGCTCCAGTGGCCTTGTGTTTGGAGGCAGGTGACTGTCCAGGTCCTGGACCAGAACCCTCAGATCCAACAGCGCATGTCCAAGCAGATTAGCATCACCACCGACCCCGAACGCACTTTTACTACCAGTATGTACAAAAGATGTGTCTGACTTCACAGTTGGTTGAACACACACAAGACACTAGAAAATCAATCAAGTATTAATGTTATTCTGAGTGCTTGAAACAATAACAAAGTTTTACTTTGTTCTTTTGAAATAAGTATTTTTGCCCGTATTGTATATTAACACAAATGTTTGCCTTTCTCTTCTCCAACATAACATCAAGGCAAAGGCGATACATTGTTTTACTGGGACAAACCCCAAAAGTTTGGATTTCAGCTTTTTGACTCCAGCACTGACTCCTTTTACTACGCCGGCCCTACCCTTGGCTATCGTAACGTCCTGTCTTACAATGCACTCTGGTCAGGAAGCTACATGAAGGGAGGCGATGTCTTCTTTCTACTAAGTTTTGATGGTAGGCATCTTCATCTGAGCATGCTTCAAAATTTTGAGCGGGATTTGTCATAAACCATCCTGTCAGTTTATGTCCCCTGTGTGTTTCCATGGTGAAGGAGTGGTGACTAATTCATTGTCTTTTGTGCTGTCTGGACACGTTAAATTGTCACATATTACATGTCACTCTGCTATCCCTATGAATCAATAACCTTTAACGGCAGGTATTCTGTGTAATCCAGCAGGTAAGTTGGTTTATAACACGGTCATGTACACCGTTTCTTTACTGTTTAGATTCAAACCATGGTACTCATCTTGAAAATACACCTTTGGACTGGGACTGAGTTAGCTGCACTGTGAAAACTATATAGTACTATAAATAACATGTGACTGGCACGTTTTGTATACCAGATATATCAAGTCTTCATATGAACCGGTCAGATCTTCCCAATCCTCGCCTGAAGACCGACTTCCATAATTTCTCACGGAGCGACAGAGCAGATGAAGAGATGTGTTTGAACCAACTGTGAGAAACCTGTACATGTTTACTGTTACAAGACCAGACATTTAGACGCGACAGACCCAAATTGAACATACAGACAGAATATGTGTAGTAGTCACAATAAGCAGACTATTGTAAAAAGCTATCAGGCCAGGCATAAGAGAACCACACATTGGACATACAAATGTACACTGTACACTTTAGGTCTGAAAGACAACACACACGTTTAGAAGTTGACACAGTTAAGATGTTGCTCCAACAATGTCCCCTTTTTGACAGGGGCAGGACTGTATCATCAACAACAACATCAGCTACTGAGGCAGTAACATCATCTATAACCAGGTATGTTTGCTCTTGTTTGACGCTGTTAGACTCTAGAAATGTGTGAGTCGACTACAAAACTATTTCTAAATGACAATAGTCACTCTAAGTAGACTATGTACAGTGAAATCTTTAGGTTTGAAGACAAGACACACATTTGTAGGTTGACACATTGAGATGGCTCACCAACTATTTCACTTGTTTGACAGTGGCATCACTGGGACTCAGGCAGTAACATCATCTGCAGTCAGGTATGTCTCCTGTCTGGTTTTAATGTGCAAGTTGATAACAACATTATTCTTATTGTAAACCTAGAAACCAATTTTGTCAAACAGATTATCAAAATATGTATTGGACTAGGTCATGTTAAACACCAATAAATAACCACTGTCCAGATTCATGCTGTGTTATGTAACGGTATTTTTGCAGTTTTCGTAAGCTAGTTCTCACTCTCTCACCACACACACATCATATGTATACGTTTGCATTTCACAGTTTTGGGATTTTAATAATTGGTTAATTTGTAACTTACTATAAACTATCCCATAACCTTACCAGCACTTGTTTATAGTTTATTCACAGATGTCATACTTCTCCTTCTGGTTTTCCTTATGGCCTTGCCACTACCCTGCTGACCCAAGTCCTGAGACTACAGAGAAACTCAGAACACACCCAGACAGGGATAAAATACTGACTTTTATTTTCTGTGTGTTTGAGCTATATTACTGTGTAAAGTCAAATCTAGTGTTATACTATCTTTGCTTTATAGACATGATGTTAGATCACAAATCTTCCAAAGGGTTGTTGTGAAATCATGGACAATAATGTTAGTCATGGAGTAAAGTGAAGCATCAGTCGACAATTCTTTTTAGTGACTGGATTTGTTCTGAAACCTCTTGATGAGAAGCATCAGAGGGCTCTAAAACTGTGTAGGACTAGCAAACAGACAGCTTTATGATGTGAAAATTGAGGTTTGGTTGGTCAGAAGCCTCAATCAAGTTTGTTTTCACCGTAATACTGAGGTGCGGAGACACATGCTTGTCATGCTCAGACAAGGTAGGGTCTTCTTCATGACAATTGTTCTCACAGAAATATCACTGATGCGATCACTGTAGATGCATTCCGTGTCTACACATAATTGTGCGGATACAGAAAAGCTGGAAAAACCTGCTGAACTCAGGGTCATGACCACCTGAAGAAGTTTTTGTTTCTATCATTTGTTTTAACGATACACTTAGAGCTTACTTAACAATAGCAAATATATTTGGAAAGGACAAAATGTTCCTTGTCGTGAATCATATAAATAACAAGACAATGCTGATGCTATATTAAACGTGATATTATTAAGAATTTGATGGGATTGTGTAGGTGATATGTTAATGGTGTTTTTTATACTTTTAAAACCCTGGATCACTATCATTTAATTTTAAAATTTATTTTTTATATTTTTAAATACCTAAATAACCATCTATAAACAGCATAAAAGTGGTTTAATGGTCATTTAAAACCTTCAATCCATTAGAGTTCAGAGAAAATGTTGTAAGATTTTGTTTAAGAAAATGTAAGGAAATCAAATGGAAATAAAATATTTGTGACATGAATTTATGCAATCACAAGACATGTTGCTAGACAATATTTGTTGCATTCTCATGATAATGATCCATTTTTTAAATGCCAGCACGGAATGATCATAATGATGTTTTGCGAAGGAATCCTCTCCACACGTGAAAACGATAGATGGTTGACAAACTGCCACCTACTAAAATTTTGTGTCAGTCAAGTTAGAACTATTCGAATGTTATTCAAATGTTTCATCTTTTCAAATCTCTTATCTGTCAATAACTATGTATTCAGTATATGATATTCCTGTCTCTGAGATTCATGGACTACTGTCTGATAATAAATGAGGAATAAGTATTGCGTTTGTTCTCATGTTTTGCTCTCCCAACAACACAAGGTGTGTCCACTCTGCATGTCACTGTCACAATCATGTTCATCTAGATCTTGACTAATAAACTGCATCCAAATCCCCCGATATAAATATCAAAGGTGAGTGTACAAAGATACTGTCATTTAAAATTAGCACTTGTACTGTATTTAATTTGTCATTTTAAACCAGTAGTAATATTCCAATGATTTTAGAACATGAGAAGAGTAATTCATCTTTAGGGATCTTTAATCCCTACAAGCATTTAGAAGATGTACTTATAAAATAAAACATTATAATAATAAGATATAAATAAAACATTGAGTATTCACAGGTGAAAATTGTGTTTTTTAACTATGGGCAGTGCATGATATACATGCACGTCTCTATTAGAAGCCATTTGATTAGCAATATGCACATTTTCATGGGTTGTTTCATATGGAGATTTAGCATCACTGACACACATAGGCCGGGTTTCCCAGATTCGTTAAGAAGCTCTTAATGCTAAGATCTTCTTAAGAACGTTCTAAGAGCGTTCTAGAGCGCCCTTAGAATGTTCTTAAGACGCTCTTAGCATTAAGAGCTTCTTAACGAATCTAGGAAACCTGGCCATAGCTTGTACACCACTTATCATAATTATCATGCGCTAAGATGACATGCCTGTCACTTATGTATCTTACAGTATATTCATTCACTCGCAGATATAGACATACGGGTGCCTAAAACCATGTAGCATTATGTTATGTCCATTAATGACAATTACAAAACACTCAAACCTGTTTACCTTTCTGCAGATGTAAAAAAGTATGCTCACAAGATTTCAGCTTGTGAGCATACTGTAGAGGCGCCTATTGTATTGTTTCAAAAGGCATTGAACGGCTCGAGTCAATTGGAACCAAGACACCTGCAGACATGACGTGACAGAATATGATGAGTTGTGTTACTGTAGACAAAGGAAAATGTCAGGGGAAAAGGGCTTCCACATCCATACCTTCAACACCAGTCCTTTGTGACTTGAAAACCTGCTTAGGTATTTCCTTTATGTCTAAAATAGAAATATGAACTTCTACCGCTATATAAGCACTTTCTGATTCAAAACCTAAATTCAGTGGATGAGGAGTCATAACCAGTCAGTAACTGGTCCTTAACGTGAGAGTTTTATTTTTGGAAAAAAAATAAATAATAATTTCTGGACTTCAAATGTAAAATGTTATTTCAATTGAATTAAAACATCATAGCCATTCAAGTGTCTGTTTATCTCTCAGGAGCACCTCAAGATTATGTATTTCACTACATTTCTTATTGTGAGCTTAACTGTCTCACAAACATTGAGTCTGGTAAGAGTTTTTTTGACAATTTTTCTATTAAATCTTTTGGGTATATTAATAACCACGTTCTACGTAACCTGAACACTAATCATGTGTATATTGTCCTTTTCTTAAGATCAAACCCAGAATCAAGGGTAAGTTAGTGGTTAACACTGATGTTTAGGGGAGCATAAAAATACTTTTAGTCTGCAATTATACTGTGTGTATGGATGAAAGCATCAATGTGAGGGATAATCAACAAGAATACGTGCAGCGTCGTCATAAAAAACAACCCAGGAAACGTATCCAATATTTCATGCAAAGATTTCTGATTTTTTACTCACGTTGTTATTGGTTATCGCCTCATAATCAAGTCCTGCAGCAGCACTGTCATAATACCTTCATGCTGATTCAGCATTTTTAATATCTTCCATGTCCTGTAATGTGTAAGTCTTCTTCTATTGTTTCACCTACTTAACTTAATAGGCTCTTTATGTATTTTAAAGACATTGAAGAAGGCAAGAGCATCACTGACATAAATAAAGGTAAAGTTGAATTGCGGTCACATTGGCATAGCAGTATCATTTCTACTAAAGATTTTACAACACATCTTCACATAATGGCCCATTGTCCCAACAAACATTTTTGACTATTTATCCATTCTACTTTTAGATCTGGGACTAACGGGTGGAGATATACTAGAAGTGAGAGTTTGTATTATATACAATGTTATTCTAATCTGAACATTTTGAAGAGGGATCTGAACACCATGCTACCACACTCTTAGTCAAAGTATCTGTTTTCTCCTTATGATGTAGCTGAATCCCAACCAAAGGAACGCCATACTGAATACTGACCAGCTATGGACATCTCCAGTTCCCTACGTTTTCGACAACAGTCTAAGTTAAGGTCACTCTTATAATGTATTGCTGGGTCAGTGTACTCGCTTGATTCCTTTGAAGAACAGAAAATGTTCTTCCTTTGATGACTGCTTGTTTATTTATGATTACTTTGGATTTTCTTGAAGACATGAATGCCAAAGGAGTTATCCTACGAGCGTTTGACCAGTTCAGACTGAAGACGTGCATTGACTTCAAGCCAAGGACATCTGAGCTGTACCACATAACTGTTCAGAAGTTAGGCGGGTATGTGAAGCATTGATTACCTACCTATTAATTACCTAATGGAGGCCAATTTCGCCTGTAAATTATACAATTACAGATTATTTTTTTTTTGCGAATTCCTAACTTCAACTGTTGTAAATAGCATCAGAAAAATACTGGTATATGTGTAATAACATTGGTTGACTGGGGAAGTTAGTCTAGTACTTTGACATTAATAGTAAAGAATGTTTGCATTTTATAACATCTTCATTTAGCAGACACTTATATTCACTTATAGCCTTACAAGAGGGGTGATTGGAACCTGCAACCTCTTCATCCGTAGTTAAATACTCAAACCACTAAGCTACACCTCTCCCCCCTCACATAATTCCACAGTCATGATAAAAAAAAACTGTCCAAGATTTACAAATGTACAAAAGATAAAAGTGCCATTGGAATGCTGTTTTTACATTGATATTAAATGCTCCAGACTCTATTTTAGAATTCTATCTACATATGCATGGCTCTGTATACCGTTATCCTTAGAGTGAACCACTCGGCTGAAGTTGAATGAATAAAATCAATGTGAGTGTGACCTGACTAAACGTTTTTATGTTAGATGTTTCTCGTATATAGGGAAAGTAATTGCCAACGGACAAGTGGTATCTATTGGAAATGGTTGTGACGATATGTCAATAGTGGAGCATGAGTTCATGCACGCGCTTGGCTTCTATCATGAGCAATCCAGATACGACAGAGATGATTACGTGCGGATTGTCTGGGAAAACATATTAAAAGGTATGATGAGTTAATGGTGCAAAATTAGAATTCCAAGTAATGTCTTTGAAACGGTTCATGATGTTGCAACATGTAATGTACATATTTTGTGATTGGGTTTTATGATTTGATGATGACAGGTTATGAAAGTAATTTTGCCAAATCAACGGTCGATGACACCACCAACCTAGGAACTTTATACGACTACAACTCAGTGATGCACTATGGCAAAAATTTCTTTACCAACGGCAACGGATCCACCATCATCACTCTTCAGCCCGAGTTCCAGGATGTGATTGGCCAACGCCTGGAAATGAGCCCCAACGACGTCCTGAAGATAAACAGACTCTACAGCTGCAGTGAGTTGGCCTGTAACAGAAGCTGCTGATTAACATCATTAGTTTTGTAATGTCCTTGCAAAATGAATCTTCCAGATTTTAGGATTGGCCCAAACTTGGCTAATCAGTCACTGTGTTATGTATCGCCTCCTTCTAGATGAAAGCGTTGCGTTTATGGAATACTGCAGTTTCTCAGAGAAGGGTATGTGTGGGGTGAGCCGCTGTTCCAGGATTGTGGAGAACAACTGGAATACAGTGGAGAGTGCTGTTGGGGGTCCCTCTAGTGACCATTCCAACCCGGATACCTGCCAAACTGGTAAAACATGGAAATAATTTGATACTGTGTCAAAAAGTAATCATTTACATTTTCTTAGGCACATATTTAGGCTTTTGCCATAAGCAATTGTATCTTGGCATGCAACAATTGAAAAATAACATTTGTATTCAAGTTGCTGTTTTAATATTTAAAAGCATAAACAAAATAAACGTTTTTCAAGGTTCCCCTACACCTATAGAGTGGGCATGCTAAATCTATGGTTGAATCTACTTCTTTCTATATTTTTCAACTTTTCCTTAAGGGACTGGATTGTTCATGTACTCCAGCACAGCTTCAGGGCAGGAGGGGGACTCAGCCTGGCTGGAGAGCAGGAGGATGACTCCCAGCAGGCCGTGCAATGTCCAGTGTCTGCAGTTTTACTACTACCACAGTGGGAACCAGTCAGACCAGCTCAACATCTGGATCCGAGAATACCAGGATGAGAGTGACTCCAGAGGAACGCTGCGCCTCATGGGACAGATCACAGGTGGGGGTGTTTGGGGGGAGGGGGTGGGACGTGATAAACACCAAGACTAAAGTTCAATCATACACACCTCTCGCAGATAGTAACATGTGTTGTCCTCTCTGTCTCTCTCAGGTCCAGCCTCTAACTACTGGCGGCTGCACCACGTGCCTCTGAACGCCACCAGAAGCTTCCAGATGGAGTTTGAGGTGCGTAAAGGAGCAGGAAGTTCTACCGGAGGCTTCGCCATCGACGACATCAACCTTTCAGAGACCGAGTGTCCCCATCTGACCTGGCAGATAAGGAACTTTGAGAACCTTCTAACAACTAGCAACTTTGGCACTTTTCTGTACAGCCCTCGACTGTACTCTAGTGAAGGATATGCATACCAGATAGTGGTTAGATTATCCAGGATGCATTTTGGACTTTATGTGCGTCTGGTGTCTGGTCAGTATGATGACCAGCTCCAGTGGCCTTGTCCCTGGAGGCAGGTGACCTTCCAGGCTCTGGACCAGAACCCTCAGATCCAGCTGCAGATGTCCAAAAGGTTTAGCCTCTCCACTGACCCTACAGAGACTGAGGGGGTTAATGGTGAGCTTGGATAGTTACTGTACCAGTTTACAATTGTACAAAGATGATACTACCAATATCATCCCTCTACAAACAATAATAATGCTACTTTATACAATTACTAATCTAATCTGATTTATCAAATGGCCATGTAGAGTACAATATATCACAGTGTTAAATTATAATAAAGAAAAGTTCAATTCTCCACTATTTACAGCAACCTTCGTATGGGACAATCCACGTAAGGTTGGAACACTTTACACTGACGAGAACAATGAGCAGTTCTATGGAAACACACTGATTGGAAGATTCTACATTAGCAGCCTGAAAGACAATAAAACCGAAAACTACCTCAAGGGCGGTGATGCCATCATCCTTGCCTCCTTCCAAGGTATTGTATTCAACTTACATGGAAATACATTTCAGTCAAGACAATCTCGTATTAGATTTGAGCATTTATTGTTACATGACATGGACATGTAGATTTACTTTGGCGGAGTGGATGATCTAAGGGAAGCACTCCCTGCCTCCTCGATGCAACACATACATACATGACATATGAGGCAGGGAGCAATAGAGATATAATCCCCCTGTTGGATAGATACAGACAGCATGGGGGAGAAGGGGACGGTGGAGGGTGGCAACAGCACTGATCATACAACGACCGGGGTGAGTGTGTGCATATCCGCGCGTCTTTTAAAGACGCCTTATCGGACGTGGCCCAATGGATATGCGCTGCTACATGGGTGTGGTAGTGGGAGGAGTAAGGAAGGTGGAGTAAGACGCCTTACGTCCCCGATCACTGACTGACGCTCGCTGCCCGATTGCCCTGCCAGAACTAGCTGCGCTTATGCCATGCATATATACTTACATGCATATATAAGTACATACACTACAACATGCATGTCAATCATGTTTGCTGCAGCGTGTAAAATTAAGAAGTTTAGCACACAAATAAAGCAGTTTACTCACTGTTAGCTCACTCCTGTTTCCAAATAATGAGGTTTACATTTACATGTATTCATTTAGATGCTTTTATTCAAAGCGACTTCCAGGAGAGAGCTTTATAAAGTGCATAGGTCATTGATCAACGAGAGCCACTGGAGGGAGATGGGGAGCAGGGTAACATGGGAGCGTCTGGGTAGATTGAAGACCAGGCGGGCTGCTGCGTTCTGAATCCTCTTGAAAGAGCGTTGCGTATGCTGGGAGACCGGCGAGCAGCGAGTTGCAGTAGTCCAACTTTGAGAGGACAAGTGATTGGACTAGCAGCTGGGTGGAATGCTCAGACAGGTATCGCCTGATCTTCCGAAAGTGTAGAGGGTGAATCTACACGACCGGGAGACTGCAGCAATGTGGGCAGTGAGGGAGAGCTTGTCATCCATGGTGACCCCAAGGTTTCTGGCGGAGGATGAAGGGGTCACCGTCGCAGATCCCAGGGTGATTGAGGTTGTTGAAAGACGCATAATAATATTATTGTTGTTTAGCATACTTAAACCAAACCTATGAATCCTACACAGGTATCAAACAGACAAAAACTAATTTAAGAGGGAGATTTGCTTTAATGCCCTTTGTTGAGTTATTGTCTGTGGTGGTTTGACTTGATGATACAGTAGCTACTCATTCAACGTTGTTTGACTTATTTATTTTCTTTGCCACCAGACATTTCCCCTCTCCTCCAGAACAATTCTCTTCCGTGCCCCACACTCCCACCTGTGAAGTGTAGTAGTCAGACACCACAGAACCTGGACGAGGGTACATGTGCCACACGGTATGGAATACACTTGAAGTAAAGCTGTTTTGAAAGTAATACCGTATTTTGAGTGTAGCTACACTTAAATCTGTCATTTCCCTTGTATAAGAGTTCTGAAATATTAATTTGAATCTTTGTTGCAGGTTCCTTACCACGACCACTCTGCCCCCTACAACAACCACTCTGCCCCCTACAACAACCACTCTGCCCCCCACAACAACCACTCTTCCCCCCAAAACAACCACTCTGCCCCCCACAACAACTACTCTGCCCCCCACGACAACTACTCTGCCCCCCACAACAACCACTCTGCCCCCCACAACAACCACTCTGCCCCCCAAAACAACCACTCTGCCCCCCACAACAACTACTCTGCCCCCCACGACAACTACTCTGCCCCCCACGACAACTACTCTGCCCCCCACAACAACTACTCTGCCCCCCACGACAACTACTCTGCCCCCCATGACAACCACTCTGCCCCCTATGACAACCACTCTGCCCCCCACAACAACCACTCTGCCCCCCACAACAACTACTCTGCCCCCCATGACAACCACTCTGCCCCCCATGACAACCACTTTGCCTCCTACAACAACCACTCTGCCCCCTACAACAACCACTCTGCCCCCTACAACAACCACTCTGCCCCCCAAAACAACCACTCTGCCCCCCACAACAACCACTCTGCCCCCCATGAGAACCACTCTGCCTCCTACAACAACCACTCTGCCCCCTACAACAACCACTCTGCCCCCCATGACAACCACTCTGCCTCCTACAACAACCACTCTGCCCCCTACAACAACCACTCTGCCCCCTACAACAACCACTCTGCCCCCTACAACAACTACTCTGCCCCCCATGACAACTACTCTGCCCCCCTTGACAACCACTCTGCCCCCCACAACAACCACTCTGCCCCCTACAACAACTACTCTGCCCCCCACAACAACTACTCTGCCCCCCACAACAACTACTCTGCCCCCCCAACAACTACTCTGCCCCCCATGACAACCACTCTGCCCCCCTTGACAACCAATCTGCCCCCCAAAACAACCACTCTGCCCCCTACAACAACCACTCTGCCCCCTACAAGAACTACTCTGCCCCCCACAACAACCACTCTGCCTCCTACAACAACCACTCTGCCCCCCACAACAACTACTCTGCCCCCCATGACAACCACTCTGCCTCCTACAACAACCACTCTGCCCCCTACAACAACCACTCTGCCCCCTACAACAACTACTCTGCCCCCCACAACAACCACTCTGCCCCCCATAACAACCGCTCTGCCCCCTAAAACAACCACTGAGACCACTCTGCCCCCAACAACCACTGAGACCACTCTGTGGTTCGTTCAAAAAACTAAGTTTTTGAACAAAACCAAATACATAGAAACCCAAAGACTATATGTTTTATTGAAGTCATAATTCTCTCTTTCCTCCACAGTATTTTTGGCTTCTCTCCTGCTGTGGCGTCTTCCCCTGTGCTGCTGCTACTGACTCTCCTGTTTCTGCTGACTCACTGATGCGTGTGCCCACCACCTCACCAGCATGGATCACTGATCCTCCAATAGATAACCTGTTACCTTTGACTGATGGCTAAAAGATTTAGTATATAAAAAGATTGTTCCCTCTACTCTGATATGTTGCCAGACAAGTTTTCTCCGGTCTGTTCTATTGTTTATCTATCCAAAAACACAAGGTGTGTTCACTCAACATGTCACTGTCGACAGCGCCGGTCCTAGGCATAGGTGACATAGGCAGCCAAGACGGGGGCGGCAAATTCCGAAGTTCATCCATTAATTAACCGTCCCGCACCACCAGCAGAGGGCGGGGGGGGGGCTGTTGATACATCTCGCTTAGGGCGCCGAATGTGCTAGGACCGGCACTGACTGTTAACCATGTCATCCAGATCTTCACTAATTAGCCGTTTCCAAATCCCCCAATAGAAATGTCAAAAGCGTGTATACCAAGATGGTCAGAGGTCAGATGGCTGCGCGGTTAGGGAATCGGCCTGTTAATCAGAAGGTTGCCGGTTCGATTCTCGGCCGTGCAAAATGACGTTGTGTCCTTGGGCAAGGCACTTCACCCTACTTGTCTCGGGAGGAATGTTCCTGTACTTACTGTAACGCTCTGGAAAAGATCAACTGCTAAAATGTCAATGTAAGATACTATCATAAAAATGTGCATTGGTAAATATGTTATTTGTCATTATGAACCACTGTGGTAATACCCCTGTGTCCAATGCTCTTAGACCATGAATATGAGAAGAGAAATGATCCATGTCATCCCTATAGGTATTACAGAGATGTCTTTTACGTAAATAAAATATTGAGTATTAAATGGTGAAAACCGTTTATTGCAACTATGCATGATATACAGTACATGCCCATCTCCATTAGAAGCCATCTGATTTATAGCATGCAGATTTTCAGGGGTCAGTTCTCATGGTGATTCAGCATCACTGATATTACGAATAGCTTACTATAAGTAGTAGACAATTAGTGAGTCCATCTCCAGGACTGTACCCTGAGATGTGTGGTCATTTATCTCCCCACAGCCCTCAGCTGGAGCAGAAATGTTCCTTTTTGTGATGAAAAAAAAAAACAAAAAATCAAATGAAGTCCAGGAGTCAAATATAACTGCACATACACATAAAATGAAATCAGAAACACGCGTTTGGTTGTAATGGCATTTTTTGACATAGTTACAATATCTATGTTTCTTTACGGTATTGTATAAAATGCTATTTTGCACAATAATCTACGTAGTCCTCTGCACAGGTTAGACACCATGCAGGCACGTTTTAAGTTAGTGATGCGGTGACACAGGCCTGAAGAGAGGAGTGGTCATCAACAGTAAGTATACAGTAAGTGACATAAGTGACAGGCATGTCATCTTATAGCGCAAGAGAATTATGGTAAATGGTGTGAAAGACATGGGTGAAGTGAGCTCCATTGTTTCCTGAATCTACAAATCTACAACCTGTCTGTAGAGATGTCATCAACTCAACAATGGTGGGACCTGTTTGATGCTGGCAAGACTCGTTGCTTGACATTTGAGAACGTTCTGTTCTCATGATAATTGTCGGTATTATTTTTTTGAAGCTCTGCTATCTTTGTGAGCAGTCTAAGGTTAGATTGCCGTTCTTGACTTCTTAAGGCATCTGTGAAGAGTTTGGGGTAATTTCTTGTAGATGGGGTATACACTTTCATTTGATTTGCACAAGCCTTAAACCTTGTGAGAAAACTTACAGTAAATTAAGATGAATGTAGTTACCACGTTAGCACGACTTCTTCGCCTCTTGTATTGTTTCAAAGGCTTTGAATGGCTTAAGTCAATTTGAACCTACACATAAACACTTGAAAGAAGACATTGAGTTGTGTTATAGTAGACAAAGGTACATGTCAGGGGAATTAGGCTTCAAACATCCATACCTTCAACACCAGTCCTTTGTGACTTGAAAACCTGCTTAGGTATTTCCTTTATGTCTGAAATAGAAACTGAACAGAAAATGAACTTCTACTGCTATATAAGCACTTTCTGATTCAAAACCTAAATTCAGTTGATGAGTAGTCATAACCAGTCAGTAACTGGTCCTTAACGTAAGAGTTTTATTTTTGACAGACTTGTTCTTAAATTATTGCTCTTTACCTTTCAAATCTGTGTGTATCTCTCAGGAGTACCTCAAGATTATGTATTTCACTACATTTCTTATTGTGAGCTTCACTGTATCACAAACATTGAGTCTGGTAAGAGATGTAACAATTTTTGGGGTATATTAATAACCATGTTTTACATAACCTGAACACTAATCATGTATATATTGTCCTTTTCTTAAGATCGAACCCAGGATCAAGGGTAAGTTAGTGGTTAACATTGATGTTTAGGGGAGCATAAAATACGTTTAGCTTGCAATTACAGTGCCCTCCAAAAGTATTGGAACAGTGAGGCGAATTCCTTTATTTTTGCTGTAGACTGAAAACATTTGGGCTTGACATCAAATAATGAACGTGAGACCAGAGATCAACGTTTCAGCTTTTATTTCCAGGTATTTACATCAGGATCTGATGCACAACTAAGAAAATATCACATTTTGTTTGAATCCACCCATTTGTCATGTGATCAAAAGTATTGGAACAGATATATTTAAAACATATTTAAGTGAATAAGACTTAATATTTAGTTGCAAATCCTTTGCTTTCAATAACTGCAGCAAGTCTGTGACCCATTGACGTCACCAAACTTTTGCATTCTTCCTTTTTGATGCTTTCCCAGGCTTTCACTGCAGCCTCTTTCAGTTGTTGTTTGTTTTGTGGGGTTCCTCCCTTCAGTCTCCTCTTAAGCAGGTAAAATGCATGCTCTATAGGGTTTAAGTCTGGAGATTGACTTGGCCAGTCTAATACCTTCCATTTCTTGCCCCTGATGAACTCCTTTGTTGTTTTGGCAGTGTGTTTTGGGTCGTTATCTTGCTGCATGATGAAGGCTCTGCCAATCAGTTTGGTTGCATCTTTCCTTAAATTGGCAGACAAAATGTTTCTGTAGACTTCCGAGTTCATTTTGCTGCTGCCATCATGTGTTACATCCTCAATGAAGATTAATGAGCCCGTCCCAGAAGAAGCCATGCAAGCCCAAGCCATGACATTACCTCCACCGTGTTTCACAGATGAGCTTGTGTGTTTGGGATCATGAGCAGTTCCTTTCTTTCTCCAAACTTTAGCCTTTCCATCACTTTGGTAAAAGTTAATCTTTGTCTCATCAGTCCATAAAACTTTGTCCCAGAATTTTTGAGGTTCATCTCTGTACTTTTTGGCAAATTCCAGCCTGGCCTTCCTATTCTTCTTGCTAATGAGTGGTTTGCATCTTCTGGTGTAGCCCTTGTACTTTTGTTCATGAAGTCTTCTGCGAACAGTAGATAGTGATACCTTCACTCCTGCCATCTGGAGGTTGTTGCTGATCTCACTAACAGTTGTTTTAGGGTCTTTCTTTACAGCTCTTACAATGTTTCTGTCATCAACTGCTGATGTTTTCCTTGGTCTACCTGTTCGACGTCTGTTACTTAGTACACCAGTAGTTTTCTTCTTCTTCAGGACATTCCAAATGGTTGTACTGGCTATGGCCAATGTTTCTGCAATGGCTCTGATTGATTTTCCATCTTCTCTAAGACTCACAATTGCTTGTTTTTCACCCAAAGACAGCGCTCTGGTTTTCATGTTGTTTTCACCTCTGAATACAGTCTGCATAGACAAAACCTATCTTACCCAATCTGAACCTGAGTGTAGACATTCAGTGGTATTTATTGATTGAATAATGTATGTAATAGGACACACCTGGGCAACAAAACACACCTGTCAGTCACATGTTCCAATACTTTTGCTCACGTGACAAATGGGTGGGTTCGAACAAAAAGGTGATATTTTCTAATTTGTGCATCAGATCCTGATGTAAATACCTGGAAATAAAAGCTGAAACGTTGATCTCTGGTTTCACATTCATCGTTTGATGTCAAGCCCAAATGTTTTCAGTCTACAGCAAAAATAAAGGAATTGGCCTCACTGTTCCAATACTTTTGGAGGGCACTGTATGTGAGGGATAATCAAGAAGAATGTGTGCAGTGTTGACATGTAAACCAACCCAGGAAACATATCCAATACTCTGTTCAAATATTTGTGATTACAATTCACGTTGATTTTGCTTATCGCCTAATAACTAAGTCCTGTGGCTGCACTGTCATGATACCTTCATGCTGATTCAGCATTTTTATATCTTACATGTCCTGTAATGTGCAAGCCTTCTTCTATTGTTTCTCAGACTTTACATATTAGTCTCTTTATGTTTTTTAAAGACATTGAAGAAGACAAGAGCATCACTGACATAAATAAAGGTAAAGTTGAATTGCGGTCATTTTACCATAGCAATATAGTTTCTACTAAACATTTTACTACACAACTTCACATAATGCCCTACAGTCGTGGCCATAAGTTTTGGCAATGACAAATGTTGTGTTTTGCAAAGTTAGCTGGTTCAGTATTTGAGGTAAATGTTGTCACATGTTTCTATATAGTACTGGAAAAATAATAAGGCACATTTCATATTTTTTAAGCTTTTTTAGGGTGAACATTTTCAATATATGCATATAGTCCCCTCTTTTACAGCAGTCAATCTGCTCTTAAAATCCAATCAGAATGATAGTGAAAAAAATAGCTAAAACTAGTTCACATTTTCCCCTGTGCTGATGATATGACTCACTGAAATTATGTTAGCAGTCATTTTATGCCAAGCCCCAGCAAGCTTTACAAACACAAAATGTATGTTGCTCCCAGTACTTTTGGCCACAGCTGTATTGTCCCAACATTGTTGACCATTTATCCATTGCTCTTTTAGATCTGGGACTAACAGATGGAGATATACTAGAAGTGAGAGTTTGCATTGTATACAGTTTGAAGAGGGATCTGAACACCATGCTACCATACTCTTAGTCTAAATATCTGTTTTCTCCTCATGATCCAGCTGGATCCCAACCAAAGGAACGCCATACTGAATACTGACAAGCTATGGACATCTCCAGTTCCCTATGTTCTTGACAACGGTCTAGGTAAAGTTCACTCTTAAAAATGTATTGCTAGGCCAGTGTACTTGCTTGTAAGATTTTCATTTGTTTTTCGGTTCTTCCTTTGATGACTGCTTATAATTACTTTGACTTTTCTTGAAGACATGAATGCCAAAGGAGTTATCCTAAGAGATTTTGACCAGTTCAGACTGAAGACGTGCATTGACTTCAAGCCATGGACCTTGGAGCTGTACTACATAAACATTCAGAAGTTAAACGGGTATGTGGAACATTGATTACCTACCTATTAATTAACTAATGGAGGCCAATTAAGCAGATATTACCCTGTAAATTATACAATTACAGAACAAAAAAATATTTTGGAATATTTGGAACCTGCGACCTCTTCATCTCTAGTTGAATACTCAAACCACTAAGCTACACTTATTCCCCCTCACATAATTCCAGCTTTGATCAAAAAACTGCAGTCGTGCCATTGGAACGCTGTTTTTACATTTATATTCAATGCTCCAAACTCTACTTAAGGATTGTATGGCTCTCTATACCCTAATCCTAAGAGTGAACCGCTCACCCAAAATTGAAACAATTTCTGTCACAATGAATGAAATCAATTCAGGAGTGTCCTGACTAAACGTTTTTTTGTTATAGATGTTTCTCGTCAGTAGGGAAAAGAAGAACCGATGGACAAAGGTTATCTATTGGAAATGGTTGTGGTAGTTTGTCAACAGTGGAGCATGAGTTAATACACGCGCTTGGCTTCTATCATGAGCAATCCAGATATGACAGAGATGATTACGTGCGGATTCTCTGGGAAAACATATTAGAAGGTGTGATGAGCTAATTGTGCACAATTTTAATTGTAAGAGACGTCTTTGAAATGGTTCATGATAATGCAAATTCTGAGGTACATATTTTGTGATTGGATTTCATGTTGACAGGTTACGAAAATAATTTTAATAAACAAAGTCCAAGTAAAATCCCCACTCTGGGAACTCTATACGACTACAACTCAGTGATGCACTACGGCGAAAATGCCTTTAACAACGGCAATGGATCCACCATCATCACTCTTCAGCCCGAGTTCCAGGATGTAATTGGCCAACGCCTGGAAATGAGCCCCAACGACGTCCTGAAGATAAACAGACTCTACAGCTGCAGTGAGTTGGCCTACAACAGAGGCTGCTGATTCACATCATTATTTTTGTATGTCCTTGCGAAATACATTTTCCAGATTTTAGGATCGTCCCAAACTTGGCTAATCAGTCACTGTGTTATGTATCGCCTCCTTCTAGATGAAAGCGTTGCGTTTATGGAATACTGCAGTTTCTCAGAGGAGGGTATGTGTGGGGTGAGCCGCTGTTCCAGGATTGTGGAGAACAACTGGAATAGTGTTGCGAGCGCTGTTGGGGGTCCCGCTAGTGACCACACCAACCTGGATACCAGCATAAATGGTAAAACATCAAAATCAATTTAGAAAGCCTTCATTTGCGCACATATTTTAGCACTTTACCGTACAGTAAGCAATTATTGTACGCAGCAATTAATGAATGAATAATATGTATCAGTCAATATAATTGTAATTATCAAAAGCATGAGTATAGAAGATGTTTTCCAAGGAGTCTCCATGCTTTTAAAGCGGGCATGTTAAATCTATGAATAAATATACTTCTTTCCATATTTTTCAACTTCTTCTCGAGGGACTGGATTTTTCATGTACTCCAGCACAGCTTTAGGGCAGGAGGGGGACTCAGCCTGGCTGGAGAGCAGGAGGATGACTCCAAGCAGGCTGTGCAATGTCCAGTGTCTGCAGTTTTACTACTACCACAGTGGGAACCAGTCAGACCAGCTCAACATCTGGATCCGAGAATACCAGGATGAGAGTGACTCCAGAGGAACGCTGCGCCTCATGGGACAGATCACAGGTGGGGGTGTTTGGGGAGAGGGGGTGGGACGTGATAAACACCAAGACTAAAGTTCAATCATACACACCTCTCGCAGATCGTAACATGTGTTGTCCTCTCTGTCTCTCTCAGGTCCAGCCTCTAACTACTGGCAGCTGCACCACGTGCCTCTGAACGCCACCAGAAGCTTCCAGGTGGAGTTTGAGGTGCGTAAAGGAGCAGGAAGTTCTACTGGAGGCTTCGCCATAGACAACATCAACTTGTCAGAGACTGAGTGTCCCCATCTGACCTGGCAGATCAGGAACTTTGAAAACCTTCTCAAATCTAGCAACTCTGGCACTTTTCTGTACAGCCCTCGACTGTACTCTAGTGAAGGATATGCATACCAGATAGTGGTTAGATTATCCAGGATGCATTTTGGACTTTATGTGCGTCTGGTGTCTGGTCAGTATGATGACCAGCTCCAGTGGCCTTGTCCCTGGAGGCAGGTGACCTTCCAGGTTCTGGACCAGAACCCTCAGATCCAGCTGCAGATGTCCAAAAGGTTTAGCCTCTCCACTGACCCTACAGAGACTGAGGGGGTTAATGGTGAGCTTGGATAATTACTGTACTAGTTTACTATTGTACCAAGATGATACTACCGATATCATCCATCTACAAACAATAATAATACTACTTTTCAACAATTACTAATCTAATCAGATTTATCAAATGGCCATGTAGAGTACAATATATCACAGTGTTAAATTATAATATTAAAAAAGTTAAATTCTACACTATTTACAGCAACCTTCGTATGGGACAATCCACGTAAGGTTGGAATGCTTTACACTGATGAAAACAACAAGCAGTTCTACGGAAACACTCTAGTTGGAAAAAGGATATTTCGCTGGCTGAGTGACATGAAAACCAAAAACTACCTAAAGGGCGGTGATGCCATCATCCTTGCCTCCTTCCAAGGTAATGTATTTAACTTAATGGAAATACATGCCATGTATACATACTTATATGCCTACATAAGTACATACATGTGCTACAACACACATGTTAATCATGTTTGCTGTAGCGTGTAAAATTAAGATGTTTAGCACACAAATAAAGCAGTTTACTCACTGTTAAATCACTCCTGTTTCCAAATAATGAGGTTGTTGAAAGATGCATACAAATATTATTGTTGTTTAACATACTCAAATCAAGTCTCTGAATCCTACACAGGTATCAAACGGACAAAATATTGCTGATTTAAGAGGGATATTTGCTTTAATGCCCTTTGTTGTATTATTGTCTGTGGTGGTTTGACTTGATGATACAGTGGCTATTCATTCAACGTTTTTTGACTTATTTTTTTTCTTTGCCACCAGACATTTCCCCTCTCCTCCAGAAAAATTCTCTTCCGTGCCTTAAACGCTCACCTGTGAAGTTCAGTAGCCAGACACCACAGTACCTGGACGAGGGTACATGTGCCACACGGTATGGAATACACTTGAAGTAAAGCTGTTTTAAAAGTAATACCGTATTTTGAGTGTAGCTACACTTAAATCTGTTATTTTCCTTGGATAAGAATTCTGAAAATACTTATTTGTTACTTTTGTTGCAGGTTCATTACCACGACCACTCTGCCCCCTACAACAACCACTCTGCCCCCTATAACAACCATTGAGACCACTCTGCCCGCAACAACCACTGAGACCGCTCTGCCCCCAACAACCATTGAGACCGCTCTGCCCCCTACAACCATTGAGACTGCTCTGCCCCCAACAACCATTGAGACTGCTCTGCCCCCAACAACCATTGAGACCGCTCTGCCCCCTACAACAACTGAGGAAGATAACAGGTAAACCTGGTTCAGGTTAATCATATCTGAAGCATTATGTGAAAATGACACAGTATTGAAGCAACACATTAGAAAGTATGACATTGACATCCGGTCTCCTTGCACCCTATTGCCCCGCAAGGTCTCTAAGATCTCAAAATGCCGGCTATCTGGTAATACCCAAAGTTAAGAAAAAAACTGCTGGAGGTAGGGCGTTCTCATATAGAGCACCTCTTCTTTGGAACAAATTACCCATCTCAATTAAGGAAGCTGATACTGTCTCGACATTTAAAACTAGATTAAAAACGTTCTTGTTTAGTCAATTCTATGATTGTTAAAGGGAAGTATGTGTGTACTTTCTATGTAAACCTGGGATGTGTGCTTGCCTATGTGTGTATCACATGTAACTTTTAAATTTTAATTATAGCTTATGTTCACATTGCCCAGCTAGATGTTACAAATAAAGTAAACCTGTTACTGTATATTGTTAGTATTATTATTATTATTATAGTTCCGTTGCTGTATATTGTTACTGTTATAGTTTTTATTACTAGTTGGAGACAACGGGGGACTGGCTGTTTTCATCCTTATTCGTATAAGTATAACCTACTTTAGAGTTCTTTCCCCTGGAACAGATTTCATGTTCCAACTGAGGGGGGCTGTCGTTGTTTTGGTGTGTGGGGCTGCATCAAATACCCTTTTTGCTCTGTTAAATTGCTGCACTAGTCCACACTTGACCGGTGGGGATCTCATTCTATTTTGACTGTAACTGTTAGCTGCTCCTGGCATGCTCTAATCCCTGCTCTCCTCTCTGTCCCCCCCCCACACATTCCCTGTGGTGTGGGGGGTTTGAGCTGTCAGGACCTGCTTGGTCGTCGGTCTGCCAACGCTGAACCAGGTCCTCACCCGGAATCCAGTCTCCATGACGGCCAACAGCGAGTTTTCCGGTCCCATCCAACGTCTATAAAGCCGAACAATGGATTTTGGTGTTTCAAAACCCATTGACACTGTATGACTATGTTTAGCTTGTGTTCTGCTCCTCTCTCTTACCAACCGTCTCTGGAGGAGGGGATCCCTCTCTGAATTGCTCCTCCCAAGGTTTCTTCCATTTTTTCTCCCGGTGGGAGTTTTTCTGGGAGTTTTTCCTTGTCTTCCTTGAGGGTTTAGGTTGGTTGAGGGGCAGTTCTATGGGCGCATGTGAAGCCCTCTGTGACATGCTTGCGTGTAAAAAGGGCTATACAAATAAATTTGATTTGATTTGATTTGATTAACGGGTAAATGATAAAACTGTCCTAAAGGAATGTGGTACAGTATGGAGTTAGATTAGTTTCATAATTCAAACAAACAAACGCAACACGATTCAAACAAACTTAACACGATCCAAACAAACGTAACACGATTCATACAAACATAACACGAATCAAACAAACAAACGTAACACGATTCAAACAAACGTAACACGATTCACAAATGTATTTCGTGATTCACAAATGTAAAGCGATTCACAAATAAATGACCCTATTACATTCGTTTGCAACCTGACAAACACAAGTTACAAATCCCTGCATTCGTTGGTGTGAATCCTTGCATTCGTTCGTGTGGATTTTTGGAACTTTCCTGATGCGCTTTGATCCACAAATGCATTTTTTCTAAAAGATATCCTCAGCAGCCTATCAGATCGTCTCTTCCAATTTTAGCCAATCACATTAACGTGTCTATGTGGACTTCAACAACCTGCCATAATGACGGACATCATCTCCTTCAGATCACGAGCAATGTCGTCTGGTAGCATGTAGGTGAAATATTGCTTGTTAATCTTATTAAACCGATGATCATACCTGATTAAATATTGTTGAGAATGGCAGGATTCATGTTTAGTCATTTTCCGTGTTTCCTAGGCTAACGCAGAGCCCGTCTACCCATATTAGACATTCTCCGGTGATTGGCTAAAATTGGAGACATCTGATAGGCTGCAGAGGATATCTTTTAGAAAAAATGCATTTGTGGATCAAAGCGCGTCAGGAAAGTTCCAAAAATCCACACGAACGAATGCAAGGATTCACACCAACTAATGCAGGGATTTGTAACTTGTGTTTGTCAGGTTGCAAACGAATGTAATAGGGTCATTTATTTGTGAATCGTGTTACGTTTGTTTGAATCGTGTTATGTTTGTATGAATCGTGTTACGTTTGTTTGGATCGTGTTAAGTTTGTTTGAATCGTGTTGCGTTTGTTGTTTGAATTATGAAACTAATCTAACTCCATAGTACAAGTATGCAAAGTTTAAAATAAGATTTTTGATCAAAACCAAATACATAGAAACCTAAAGGCTATATGTTTTATTGAAGTCATAATCCTCCCTTTCCTCCACAGTATTTTTGGCTTCTCTCCTGGTGTGGCGTCTTCCCCTGTGCTGCTGCTACTGACTCTCCTGTTTCTGCTGACTCACTGATGCGTGTGCCGCGCCACCTCACGGCATGGATCACTGATCCTCCAATAGATAACCTGTTACCTTTGACTGATGCCCTTATGGGACTAGTAGTTAAAAGGCCTAAAAAGATTTAGTTTATAAAAAGATTGTACCCTGGTGGTGAAGGTCTAGTGCTGTAATCAATATTTTAATTACTATTTTAAATGGCTTTTAAGCCTTTTTCCGATTATTTTCTTTTTCTAACTATTCTAAATGTTGGCTTTGGGCCCAGTTTCCCAGCCATGGTTTAATGTCTAAGCCTGAGAAAGTTTTCAGTGGAGATCTACATTACATTTTTCTCTTACTTTGGGACCAGGCTTAATCCATGTCTAGGAAACTGTGCCATTGAGTTTCAATTTCTATTATGTCGTCGTCGTCGTCGTCATCTGCCGCTTGTCCGGGGATAGGGTCGCGGGGGCAGCGACCTAAGCAGGGAGGCCCAGACTTCCCTCCCCCCGGCCACTTCCGCCAGCTCTTCCTGGGGGACCCCAAGGCGTTCCCAGGCCAGCTGAGAGACATAGTCCCTCCAGCGTGTCCTGGGTCTTCCCCGGGGCCTCTTCCCAGTGGGACGTGCCCGGAACACCTCACCAGGGAGGCGTCCAGGAGGCATCCTAATCAGATGCCCGAGCCACCTCAGCTGGCTCCTCTCGACGCGGAGGAGCAGCGGTTCTACTCTGAGCCCCTCCCGGATGACCGAGCTTCTCACCCTATCTCTAAGGGAGAGCCCGGACACCCTACGGAGAAAGCTCATTTCGGCCGCTTGTATTCGCGATCTCGTTCTTTCGGTCACTACCCATAGTTCGTGACCATAGGTGAGGGTAGGAACGTAGATCGACTGGTAAATAGAGAGCTTCGCCTTTCGACTCAGCTCCTTCTTCACCACGACGGACCGATGCAGAGCCCGCATCACTGCGGACGCCGCACCGATCCGCCTGTCGACCTCGCGCTCCATTCTTCCCTCACTCGTGAACAAGACCCCGAGATACTTGAACTCCTCCGCTTGGTTCAGGATCTCCTCCCCGACCCGGAGATGGCACTCCACCCTTTTCCGGTCGATTACCATGGCCTCAGATTTGGAGGTGCTGATTCGCATCCCAGCCGCTTCACATTCGGTTGCGAACCGCTCCAGTGAGAGCTGAAGGTCACGGCCCGATGAAGCCAACAGGACCACATCATCCGCAAAAAAAAAAATATATATATATATATTATGTATTAGGATTAAAATAAAATATTGTTTTGCAATATTATAATATCTGTCTTCATAAACCAATGCACCACATGTAATTGCTTGACGGGGTCTCAACTTGATGGCTCTACATCCCATTGTGTAACTTACTGAAGCGTCACATGTTGATGAGGGTCAAGACGTGGTCTGATTGGTTGTCCTTGTGTATAAAAGCTAATGTGAAGCATTGTTCTGTGGATTGACTTTTGTTGGCATCTTTGAAATGTCCTTTGTGAAATTGCTTGTAGAAAAACGTTGACATTTTGCTGGGAATCACATTAATCTGTATTCGCCACACATTTCCTCTTATGTGTCGTAGAAGAAAGCATCACTTTGTCTATTGTCTTTGACACCTGACGACTCACAAAGATTATGAGTTTGTGCAGTTCTTGGGTGACTGTCGACAAAGGACCTAATTTTAGAATGTGGTTTGAAAACCAGTTTATGCATTTCCCAAAACAAGAAGCACTCTTATAAGCCATTGAACATTCAAAACCTAAGCTCAGTTGATGAGGAATTACACCCTGTCAACAACTGTTTTTTCATGTAAGATTAAGCAATTTCTTCTTATAGTTTACTTGTCTTCTCTCTTACTATATAGATTAAGGAATATATTTAATTACATTTTAATTCTAGCTTTTTATTTAATGATCGAATTGCAACCTTATGGTTTAGAAAATCTCTGTTTATTGTAATTAGCACGACTGAGTGTCTCAAGAACACCTCAAGATGATGTATTTCACAACTTCTCTTGTGGTGAGCTTAGCTGTCTCACAAATACTGAGTCTGGTAAGAGTTTTACCTGAAATCTTCCTTGTTACTGTTGTTTATTGCAACTGTTGTTTATTTATTTGAAAATGTGACTTCATCTATCATTCTTTTTCTCTACTTCAACATTAAAATGATACACTTTCTCCTAAGCCTGAACCCAGGATCAAGGGTAAGGTCTTAATTGTTATTCTATATTTAGTATGCTGTTATACTGTCAGTCTGGATGAAAACACTAATGGACAACTAGCGGATGAGCAATAATATTCACATTCATACTTCTCTCTTTTTTTTTTAAGAAATTGAGGAAAATAAGGACATCTCTGAAATAAATAAAGGTAAAGTTGTGTTGGGGTGCAGTGTTGTTTATTACTATCACCATTTTACAACAGTACTTTACAAAATGCCTTGTTTTGAATGTCGGGTGTGCCAACATTGTTGACCATTTCTCAATTGTTCTTTTAGATCTGGGACTAATGGGTGGAGATTTACTACAAGTGAAAGTTTGTATTTAATACAATGCTATTTAAATCTTAACATTTTGAAGAGGGATCTGACCACCAAGTTACCACACCCTTAGTCAAAGTATTTGTTTTCTCCTTATGATCCAGCTGAATCCCAACCAAAGGAACGCCATACTGAATACTGACCAGCTATGGACATCTCCAGTTCCCTACTTTCTTGACAACAGTCTAGGTAAAGGTCAATCTTAGTAGACTAATGTATTGCTGGATCAGTGTACTCAATGTGCTCATTATTACTTTTGACTTTTCTTGAAGACATGAATGCCAAAGGAGTTATCCTACGAGCTTTAGACCAGTTCAGACTGAAGACGTGCATTGACTTCAAGCCAAGGACCTCTGAGCTGTACTACGTAACCGTTCAAAAGTTAGGCGGGTATGTCAGTCTTTAATTATGCGGATAACACATTTTGATAATCTGATCAGAAAATAAGACAATTGTAGGATAGATATGTGTACAATTCTTGCACATAATTCCACAGATGTACAAAATACTATCCAAGATGGTATCCAATATATTAGCAAGAGTTTTCCATTGGATTGCTGTTTTTTAATCTAAGAAGGAAGCTTTTACATGTCCCCATTGTCATAAGACAGATCTAATAGCCCTATTGTTGCTGTTCCATGTGTTTGTAAGTCATAACATAAAAAAACGTATTTTATTATGTTAGGGCTTAAAATATATTACGCTGTAGACTACATACAACAACGTGTTTGTCTATGATTATTCTTTTGTAGATGTTTCTCGTATATAGGAAAAGTAATCCCCAACGGACAAGACTTATCTATTGGAAATGGTTGTGACGATATATCTGTAGTGGAGCATGAGTTCATGCATGCGCTTGGCTTCTATCATGAGCAATCCAGATATGACAGAGATGAGTATGTGCGGATTGTTTGGGAAAACATATTAAATGGTATGATTAACTAATTGTGATCAATTTGATTTCCAAGTGTATGGAAGCATATCAATTAGATATTTGTTTACATTTTAAAAGACATTGAATATTAATATAAAAATTTGAACACCACCAAATTAGTTGGTTTTCAATTCAACTCTTGAAAATTGAAATATGAATTTATGTCAATGTAAAAATATATATATAAAAAAATCTAAGGTTCAGAAATTCAGGTTGCTAAAATTTGAATGGTGAAATCCAGATCCCAAAAATTCAAAAGCCAGAAATTTGAGCCGATGAAAATTCAAGGCCAAATAATTAGAGTCTAACAAAATTTGATTGCAACATCCGGGATACCATAGCCTGACGTTGTCATACTCATAATTCTAGTCAGAATATGAGTCTAAAAACTCTCCGTTGGGCTGTGACCATGGGGCGTGTGTCAACCGAGCTCGTAAAACAAATGCCTCCTCGGTCAATTGGATATACCTACAACCAATCAGAGCAACGTAATATGTTGTTTGTTGAAAACAAATTCAACCCAAGCGCTCTTTGGTGACGTTGTTGATTACGTTACTGTTGATCATCTGTCCATCATCATATAAAGCCCGCCCTGACAATTTAATTGGTCCGAACAGCTCCTGTTTGGATATAGTTTTTCCGCAATCGAGCCCCTCCAGACCCAACTTCCCGACCAAATGTTTTTGTGGCGGGGATAAGTTGGGCTGGCAGCCAGGCTAGGGATACCAAGGATAGGTAAGAAAATCGAGCCTGAATGCAATTGAACCATCTCACTTTTCCGAGAAGGGTCCAACTGCAGACCTCTCTCCTCAAGCCCCTCTTGTCCAGGTGTAACTGCAGGCAGTCATACATGCCTACATGCAGATCCGTCAAACAATCATATCCTGGGGTATGAGGTCAGGTCTGAAGCAAGCATTACCTTGGTATCCCAGATTTTGCAATAAAAAAAAATTCTGCTCGAATTCTTTCGGCTCAAATTGTTTTGGCTCAATTTTTTGGGGCTCAAATTAGTTTAGCTCAATTTTTTTTTATCTGAATTTTTTCGATCTGATTTTTTTTATCTGAATTTTACAGTTCGAATTTGAGCAACCTGGATTTATGAACCCTGAGTTTTTGGATCAGATTTGATCTAAATTAATATTTCAATTTTAAAGAGGTGAATTCAAAGCCAACAAATTCAGTGCTGTTTAAATTTCAGTATTGAGTATAGCTATTCTGAAGCTTGAATTATTTTGGATGTAATTTTTATTAATACAATTTTACTGTTCAAATATGAACGACCTGAATATCAGAACCCTGAATTTTTGGATCTAATCGATTTTTTTTAACATTGAGAAACATTTATATATCAATTTTAAAGAGGTTAATTCAAAGCCATCAAATTTGGTGCTGTTAAAAAACCTATATTAAGAAATCAATGCTTTTTAAAATTCAAAACATGGTGTCACTGATTTGCTTCCACACAAGTTATTGAAATGGTTCATAATGTTGTAATGCGTGAGGTAGCCTAAATATTTTGTGATTGCATTTTATGACAGGTAAAGAAAATAATTTTGCCAAAACAAAGGACAGTGACACCACCAACCTAGGCACCCTATATGACTACAACTCAGTGATGCACTATGGCAAAGATTTCTTTACCAACGGTAACGGATCCACCATCATCACTCTTCAGCCCGAGTTCCAGGATGTGATTGGCCAACAGCTGGAAATGAGCCCCAACGACATCCTGAAGATAAACAGACTCTACAGCTGCAGTGAGTTGGCATACAACAGACACTTCTGATAAACATAATTATTTTTGAATGTCCTTGCGAAATACATTTTCCAGATTATAGGATAATCCCAAACTTGGCTCATCAGTCACTGCGTTATGTATCGCCTCCTTCTAGATGAAAGTGTAGCGTTTATGGAATACTGCAGTTTCTCGGAGGACGGTATGTGTGGGGTGAGCCGCTGTTCCAGGATTGTGGAGAACAACTGGAATAGTGTGGAGAGTGCTGTTGGAGGTCCCTCTAGTGACCACACCAACCTGGATACCAGCATAAATGGTAAAACATCGAAATCATTTGACACTGTATGTCAAAAAGCCATAATTTGCGCACATAATCACATATTAAAGCACTTTACCACAAAGTAAGCAAATCTAGCATGCAACAATTAATAAATTAATCTTATGGTATCATAGTCAATATAATTGTACCTAAAAGCATGAGTATGGACAATGTTTTGCAAGAAGTCTCCATAACTTTAAATTGGGCATGCTAAATCTATGAATAAATATACTTTTTTTCAACTTTTCCTTAAGGGACTGGATTGTTCATGTACTCCAGCACAGCTTTAGGGCAGGAGGGGGACTCGGCCTGGCTGGAGAGCAGGAGGATGACTCCCAGCAGGCTGTGCAATGTCCAGTGTCTGCAGTTTTACTACTACCACAGTGGGAACCAGTCAGACCAGCTCAACATCTGGATCAGAGAATACCAGGATGAGAGTGACTCCAGAGGAACGCTGCGCCTCATGGGACAGATCACAGGTGGGGGTGTTTGGGGAGAGGGGGTGGGTTGGGGGCGGGTTGGACGTGATAAACACAGAGATTAAGTTCAATCTTACACACTTCTCGCATATCGTAATATGTGTTGTCCTCTCTGTTTCTCTCAGGTCCAGCCTCTAACCACTGGCAGCTGCACCACGTGCCTCTGAACGCCACCAAAAGCTTCCAGGTGGAGTTTGAGGTGCGTAAAGGAGCAAGAAGTTCTACCGGAGGCTTCGCCATCGACGACATCAACCTTTCAGAGACCGAGTGTCCCCATCTGACCTGGCAGATTAGGAACTTTGAGAACCTTCTAACAACTAGCAACTTTAACAGTTTTCTGTACAGCCCTCGACTGTACTCTAGTGAAGGATATGCATACCAGATAGGGGTTAGATTATCCAGGAGTTATTTTGGCGCGTATGTGCGTCTGGTGTCTGGTCAGTATGATGACCAGCTCCAGTGGCCTTGTCCCTGGAGGCAGGTGACCTTCCAGGTTCTGGACCAGAACCCTCAGATCCAGCTGCAGATGTCCAAAAGGTTTAGCCTCTCCACTGACCCTACAGAGACTGAGGGGGTTAATGGTGAGCTTGGATAATTACTGTCACAACACTATCACAATCCATAAACAAAACATAAAAATGACAATTTTCAACAATTCCAACTAATTTCAATGATCAAATGGCTATGTGTGATTTACATGTAGAGTCTCAAATTATAGTTACTATAACAAGTTCAATTTCCACCTTTCACAGCAACCTTCGTATGGGACAATCCACGTAAGGTTGGAACGCTTTACACTGACAAAAACAACGAGCAGTTCTATGGAAACACTCTGATTGGAAGAGCGTTCTTCAGCAGGCTGAGTGACATGAAAACCAAAAACTACCTAAAGGGCGGTGATTCCATCATCCTTGCCTCCTTCCAAGGTAATAATGGAGAAGCTCTTCCAAAAGTTCCTTTATAGACACACAAGTAAAGCTGTTTGCATTTTGACATAAGTGTGTCATAAGTAAAAATACATCAAAAGTGAGAATTGTGAGGGAAGATTTTAACAATTTTATCAATACAGTAATAATGGAATAATATTGAGATAATGATATAGTTATATGAAGATAACAATAGGTATTATTATTTAATTATACTTATTATTATTAATAATATTTATAATAATAATAAGGTCATATAAAATCATAGTAATAAATGCGAATTGTAAATCTTTAAACTCCTCCCAAAGACAAAATATCATTGATTCAACAGGGAGATTTGGTGGTTTGACTTGATGATACAGTAGCTACTCATTCATTATTTATTTTCTTTGCCACCAGACATCTCCCCTCTCCTCCAGAACAATTCTCTTCCGTGCCCTACACTCCCACCTGTGAAGTTTAGTAGCCAGACACCACAGTACCTGGACGATGGTACATGTGCCACACGGTATGGAATATAACATTAAACTGTACTTTGTCCCTGTACTTACTGTAAGTTGCTGTGGATAAGAGTGTCTGCTAAATGACTAAATGTACTTTAAATGTAGTTACCCTTATATCTTGTTTAATGATAAAATGTATTGTGAGTCTCTTCAACTTTGTTGCAGGTTTATTACTCCCATACTGCCCCCTACAACAACAACTAAGCCAACTCTGCCCCCTACAACAACCACTCTGCCCCCCACAACAACCACTCTGCCCCCCACAACAACCACTCTGCCCCCCACAACAACCACTCTGCCCCCCACGACAACCACTCTGCCCCCTACAACAACCACTCTGCCCCCCACGACAACCACTCTGCCCCCTACAACAACCACTCTGCCCCCCATGACAACCACTCTGCCCCCTACAACAACCACTCTGCCCCCCATGACAACCACTCTGCCCCCTACAACAACCACTCTGCCCCCCATGACAACCACTCTGCCTCCTACAACAACCACTCTGCCCCCCATGACAACTGCTCTGCCCCCTACAACAACCATTGAGACCGCTCTGCCCCCAACAACCACTGAGGAAGATAACAGGTAAACCTGGTTCAGGTTAATTGTATCTGAAGCAATATGTGAAAATAATACAAAATTGAAGCAACACATTAGAAAGTATGACATTAAGTTGTCAATTATGAAACTGTCCAAAAGGAATGTGGTACATTCATACAAAAAAAAAAGGTTTTTGAACAAAACCAAATACATACAAACCCAAAGACTACATGTTTTATTGAAGTCATAATTCTCTCTTTCCTCCACAGTATTTTTGGCTTCTCTCCTGGTGTGGCGTCTTCCCCTGTGCTGCTGCTACTGACTCTCCTGTTTCTGCTGACTCACTGATGCGTGTGCCCACCACCTCACCTCATGAATCACCGACCAGCAATGAATAGCCAATTAGCCTTTGACTAATGCCCTTATGGGAGTAATTAAAAGGCCTGAAAAGATTTAGTCAATAAAAAGATTGTACCCCGATGGTGAAGGTCTAGTGCTTTAATAAATAGTTTTAATTACTTTTCTACTTTTACTATTAATAAAGTTTTAATTAAACTTTTTCTGATTATTCTCTTTTTCTAACTATTCTAAATGTTGGCATTTTGGACCACTTTCCCAGACATGGTTTAATGTCTTAGCCTGAGAATGTTTTCAATGGAGATCTTCATAAATGTTTCTCTTACTTTAGGACCAGGCTTAATCCATGTCTAGTAAACTGGGCCATAGAGTTTCAATTTCTATGACATATTAGGATTTAAATTAAATATTGTTTTACATGATCCTAATGCCTGTCTTTATAAATAAATACATTCAATATGATCAGTACCTTGAAAAAAGTATCCACAACAGTGCCTCTGTCAGTTGTGTGTCAATGTAAACTGCAACGGTAGGCCACATCAACTTGCTCACTATGATTGCCTCAATGCACAATTACTGTAAAACGTACAACAGAGCTGAAAGCGGTAATATAGGTGGGGGGAGGGTTTCTTGCACGGGTGTGATTGTCTTTTTCAACTGATATCGTCTGGCACTTTTGGCCTTGTTTGAAGACACACTGGAGCCCCGTCTTGTAATGTTTCTAATGTATATTAAAGAAACTTGGGTTCATCAAAGATTAATTAACTAAGTAGCAACCAGCAAACTCGGTCAATGTGTGCCTCCAGATTGGTGTGTGTGTGTTATACTAAAGAACCTGCTGCTATGTCGTCAAGATTGTAGGCCTACATATCACAGAAAAAATATATAAAGCTAGTCGTTACTGCCCTCTGGTATTTGACGTTTGTCAACGCGGGTTGCAAAATAGAAAAAACAATGGCCACAAGGTACATGGACCGTGAACCTAGCTTGTTTTGCAGTGGTTTATGCACAGTCTCGCTAAACAGATGATCGGAGTGTTGTGATGGGCTCAAATAAACACTCATTGCTATGTTTCATAACTGAAGGATTGACCGGAAGACTAGAAACTGCTCTTACATTACAATAAACAGAGATTTGCTAAACCACAAGGTTGCTATTCGATCATTTAATAAAAAGCTACAATTAAAACGTAATTTAATATATTCCTTGATCTATAGATATAGTAAGAGAGAAGGTCCTCAGAACAAGTGAACAAGAAATCTCTCAATCTTAAATGAAAAAACTGTTGTTGACAGGGTACACCTCATCCACTGAGCTTAGGTTTCGAATGTTCAATGTCTTATAAGCAAGTGTTCTTTTAGATCTGACTAGCAGGACTTTGCCATGTTCAGTAACTGGATAATAAAATAAGACGTTTCTCCTACGGCAAGCGTTCTCAGATTTGGTCCAAGCTCAAACAACTGTAATTCAGTCACATTTTCACATATCAAGGTGAAACTTTGCAGGGTACTTCAGTGGTGTGTGTCACCTTAAAGTTTATTAGATTTGAAAAACCATCACAAAAAATGACATTTGATTTAGTGACACAAACCTGTTGAGGCAATGTGGACATTAATATAAATACACCCCTTTCAGCCATTTTGTATTTGATTCAACTGTCTGAAGTAAAGTTTTTAGATACATCAATAATACATATCTGTACACAATTTCAAGTCAATTTGACGATCGATTTGGAAGATTTTCCCAAATTATCACTGTATAGGAAAAAATCCATCATGGCGGACCTTATGGGTCATTGAGGCTTTTTTGTTCCTTATGGAAAATAAAAAATGTACACCCAGTTTCAGAATAAGTGGATCAATGGGTTGGGAATGCCATCACTCTGAAAAGTGGACATTTGAGTGTGGCCTGTAGCGCCCCCTATGGTCTGATGTGGGCCAGTCTTTGTTGGGCGTTAATTGTGCCATGTTGTATCAATATGCCAAATGTAAAAACTTTTACCAATGAGTTCATGAGATACATTACAAGAACAAATATAGCTGCAAACAGCGATGCGGGTTCCTCCGCAAAATGGCAAAATATTATACACATGTACACTGTAGAAGGTCAAGAGTTGAACAACAAGAGAGCAAAAACACTTCATGTTTGGCCAACAACAATAGGCTGACTTGGGATTTGAACTCATGAGCATAAGGTTATAAGTCGGTCTCTCTATCCTCTCTGCTACACATCAACTGTTGAAATGTCCCTGGGGGCCCCCATGGCCACCAGGGGGCCCCCAAGAGCATATTAAGTTACAGCTTAATTTTAAAATGATATTATGTTAATGGTAATTATACACATTTGCAATAAACTCAATATTATGTTGACCGGCTGGCAAAGAAGATAATAGCCTACTACTACTGGTTTAATATATTATCTTGGGGGCCTCCCTTTTTCAGTACTCATACAGCAACATGACGTTGTCTGGATTTAAAGTATATGTATATTCAATTTATTTTTGTACTTGTTTTGTCTGATCATATTTGCGTAACAGGGGGGCCCCTAAATCAATTCTGCTTAAGGCCCCATAAAGGCTTGGGTCGGCCCTGGGTCAGCTTGTTAGCTTTGGTCAGCTTTGGGACAAAGCAAGTAAGTAAAGTTTATTTGTATAGCACCTCTCTCAGATAAAATCACAAACTGCTTCACAACAAAATGCAATATAACACTACAAATAAAGAATACAGGAACATTTTACATAGAAAAGATGACAAACAACCATAAAAACCCCTCGACTAACTAAAAGCCTGCTTGAATAGCAAAGTATTGAGTTGCTTTTTAAAAACTTCGACAGAAGTTGCACACCGTAAGAAGGGAGGCAAGGCATTCCACAACCTAGGGACCACTGCTCGGAATGATCGATCCCCTCTAGTTTTAAAATGGGTAAATGGAACCACTAAAAGCTTCTGACCAATGACCTCAGATTATGAGTGGGTGTATGAAGCTGTATCATATCATAAACATAAAGGTTAAGAAACGGTTGAAAAAAAAATCCAAAAAAGAAAACCTTTTCAAAATGTTCAAAAATATTTGTGGAGAAAACAAAAACATTAAAGAATTACGTTTACAAAAACAATAAACTTTTTTGTTTCGTGTTGTGTTGGAAAAAAAGTTTACAAAAAATAATAGTTTCGAAAGGTTGAAAAATGTTTTTGAAAAGTTGTTTTGAAAAGCTATCTGTTCATCAAACCTGATTTAAATATTTCCCCTGGTGAAACAACGAAGATCAAAGTTTGGGAATGAACCTATTTTATTTTACGGAGATAAAGCTAAACAAACTTCAAAGGGTTTAGGGTTACATTTGACTTGAGTTATCTCAACTGGCGGATTGAATGAAACGACTGATGAGTTTTGTCAGGGCTTAACCTAGTTAAAGCTTTTTCGCTTCGCCAGTCATAGAGGAGTTTGGATATACAGTAGCCAATCCACAGGTTAGTTTGGAAGAGTGGGTAGGTCCCATTGTCATTACTGGAGGTGGTCTTTGAATTTCACTGGACGGTGTCAAAATTCCCTCGGACTCGTAACACTCAGCGTGAGTAGTTTTTGCATAGGTAACCAGTTAATGTGTTGAACGGGAAATTAAAGCACAGTAGAAACAACAACCTTTCACATCTTAATCTGACGAGTTGTTGAATCTGTAACGTGACGGGCGTCAAAGGTTAACCAACCCGCCAGTCCAATAGCTGGCTAATTAGTGCTAGCTACCCAGGCTAGACTAGCTAGCTCGGCAGCTACTGAGATAGCTTTGAAGGTTGTACAGTAACAAGCTAGCTATCAACTCGTGTTGTCTATCTTGCTAGCAAGCAATGATTGCTAGCTTGGCCTAGGTCTTGTACACCTTCTGACCTACATATTAAGTTGTATAACTAGAGCTATCTAGCTAGCTACTGTACTAACAATTGACAATTTACAACGTGCAGGAAACCACTCGCTTAGCTAGATAGCTATAAACTACATTCGAGCTTTCGTGTACGTGCTTTGACCCACCCCCACATTGTGTTTTTTCTCTATTTGCCTGTCATATCATGTTTTAGTATGGGCAGTGTGTTGGCCGCCAGCTCCCCCAGCCCGGCCCTTGTTCCGGGTGGTGCTGGACAGGGGGGGCCAGGTTTGGTGACAGTACCTCCAGGGTTCAGCATGCCACCGGTCTCACCTGTCACTCCGTCCTCTGCTTCTGGCCAGCCAACAGAAGAAACAGAGCCTCTCCTTCCCAACCCAGGAACTTACGAGGAATGCCATCGCAAATGCAAAGGTGTGAATCATCAGACTGTGTGTCATTCTTATGCGAATTGTTGACCAGTGCACTGACCTAAGAGCGTCTAGCTGGTCTAACCTAGATAGAAACGACTGAAACAAGATAATAAAAAAATATATATTGTAAAACTATAATTGTTTATCACTTGTATTTCAAGTCTGTTTCAATACTGTCAACCTTTAAAACACTTGTTTGTCACATAGCAGTCCTAGTGCCACCTAATATCAAACTAGTTCAAGTGTTTTATTTGTCAGGTACACAGAACAATACAAGGTTAGACTGGGCACTGAAATTCCTAAGCTAGGGACAGGCAGTCTGGAAAGGAATGTCTTCTATTGTGGACTTTAATCTATAATCATCTTCTCCTAGCGCTAGCTGACAAAATATATATGATTGTGTTATATTGAGCCTTGTCAGCCGGCATATTGTTAAATTTAACAAACTGTTTATCTTTTACATGTTGTACATTGTATAGAACTAACATAGAAAACTAACATAGCCTATTTTATGTCACGCTTTCATTTCAGAGGTATTCCCAGTGCAGATGGAGGGAGTGCGTCTCGTGGTCAACAAGGGTTTGAGTAACCACTTCCAGGTTAGTTACGGTCTCAAGACAAACCCTTCTCCCCCACAGCATCCCAGTTCTTCAACACCCTGCATAACCTCCAACAGTTCGATTTCCGAGCACTGAGCTGTGGTTTTTATGAAAGTATGTTGTGTGTGTGTCTTCACAAAGGTCAGCCATACAATCAACCTCAGTACCCTTGGCGAGTCTGGCTACAGGTTTGGTGCCACCTACGTAGGCAGCAAGCAGATGGGGCCTGCAGAGTCTTTCCCTGTCATGGTGGGAGACATGGACCACACGGGCAGCCTGAACGCCCAGATCATCCACCAGCTCACCACTGGAGTGAGATCCAAAATAGCCATCCAGGTAAGAGGCGATGGAGGGGGTGGTATTATTAGTTATGTTGACAGTTAAAAGGCATCATAATTCCGTATTCCGAAAGGTATTTGTCAGTTGCAAAGATGCAGATGCTGCTCTGATACGATTTGTCGGAAGTTGTTATTTTTGTACACCTTACACCTTTTGTCTTGTTTGTAGACTCAACAGCATAAGTTTGTGAATTGGCAATGTGACATGGAGTATCGCGGGGAAGACTTCACCTCGGCCGTAACCCTTGGCAACCCGGATGTCCTTGTTGGCTCGGGTATGCTCATGTCCACGTCCAAATAAACAAGATTGAGGATCGAAACAGGATTCACTTCTTGTACACTCATCACTCAGCTTTCACACATTGTATTCAATTTGTGGGGGTGCAACGTTTTCTGGGTTATTCAGGTATTCTGGTTGCTCACTACCTCCAGTCCCTCACGCCAGCACTGGCTCTGGGAGGTGAGCTGGTCTACCACAGGAGACCTGGGGAGGAAGGGGCCGTCACCTCCCTCGTGGGCAGGTACACCGGTGAGTCCCACACGCCCCCCGTCCTCCCCACACGCCCCCTGTCCTCCCCCACACGCCCCCCGTCCTCCCTCACACGCCCCCTGTCCTCCCTCACACGCCCCCTGTCCTCCCTCACACGCCCCCTGTCCTCCCTCACACGCCCCCTGTCCTCCCTCACACGCCCCCTGTCCTCCCTCACACGCCCCCTGTCCTCCCTCACACGCCCCCTGTCCTCCCTCACACGCCCCCTGTCCTCCCCACACGCCCCCTGTCCTCCCTCACACGCCCCCTGTCCTCCCTCACACGCCCCCTGTCCTCCCCACACGCCCCCTGTCCTCCCTCACACGCCCCCTGTCCTCCCCACACGCCCCCTGTCCTCCCCACACGCCCCCTGTCCTCCCTCACACGCCCCCTGTCCTCCCTCACACGCCCCCTGTCCTCCCTCACCAGCGCTCCCCACACACCCCCTGTCCTCTCTCACTAGTGCTCCCATGGTTTTCAATCTGGGCCTGTTTACCACAAGTACAATACATAGCTACAGTCACTAATTTGCTTGGTTTCAGGAACTAACTACATAGCGACGTTGACCCTGGGAGGTGCGGGCGCCCACGCCACGTACTACCACAAAGCCAACGACCAGGTAACTCCTCCACGGTTTCACTTTCCTTTGACCAGGTTGTGATTGCTGTGTTGTTCCCACAAAACCAGGATGCTATCCAAAATAGTTATGTTTAAACTGTCCTTTTCCCCCCCCCGCTTGACTAACACCCCACCCCCCACACACACAGCTGCAGGTCGGGGTGGAGTTTGAAGCGAGCACACGTACGCAGGAGACCAGTGCATCGTTTGGCTACCAGTTGGACCTCCAGAAAGCTAATCTACAGTTTAAAGGTGGAGTACTTGTGTTTGAACACGTTTAGTTAAAATGATGTCAAATTGATTCAAAGCACACTTCTAAGAGTCATAAAGTGGACAGTGCCAAGGAACAGTCTGCAGTTTACAAGACACACTGAAATGTTATAGTGAACTATGATGATCTTTACACACACAATATACATAGTCTGCAGAGGTTTTGTGCCAAAATATTTTGTAGGGGTGGTTAGTACTATCGGCAGTACTAAGCTGTATGATTTCGGCAGTGTATCAATGGAGTCAGATGGCTGAGCGGTTAGGGAATCAAGCTACTAATAAGAAGGTTGCGGGTTTGATTCCCGGCATTGCCAAAATTACGTTGTGTCCTTGGGCAAGGCACTTCACCCTACTTGCCTCGGGGGGAATGTCCCTGTTCTTACTGTAAGTCGCTCTGGATAAGAGCATCTGCTAAATGACTAAATGTAAATGTAATCAAGCACCCTTTCCTCCCTGTAGGCACAGTAGACAGTAACTGGGTGGTGGGGGCCGTCTTGGAGAAGAAGCTGGTTCCCCTGCCCCTCTCCCTGGCACTGGGTGCCTTCCTCAACCATCGCAAGAACAAATTCCAGTGTGGCTTTAACGTCACCATCGGCTAGACCGCAGACCTCCCACCCCTCCCAGCCACCTCTCCCGACAACCGCTTGGACCGGCGGTGAGACAGAGGTTCAACAGATTCAGAGACTCTCCAAAACTGTGATTTGTGGGGTAGACGGAGAGGAGTCTAGCCTACATGCCGTAGCAGTCTTCCCCTCATGGTGTGGGAGACCCAGTGACTAGAGAGCATCATCAGAAGATGCATGTGCTCTATGTCTGTCAAGTGGTTAGACTAATATATGGTGAAATGTATGTTTAATGAGAAATAAATGTGATTACTTTTGTATCTTTTGAAAGTTGTCGATCGCACAAGGTTCTCGGTTTCCATGGTACTTTTCGGAGTATGTATAAGGAGAAAGCAAATTGTGATGATTCAACATTAACATGGATTTGACCTTGAGGATAAGTTAGGAAATGTCAGTTAATTTTCCGATTTCGTCTGTAGGATCACATTCAGTTTGAGTGCCTGTCTTCATGGTCTGGTTTGATCAGCCCCTCTATGCTTTTCTTTATCCAGATGTCTTTGTTGTTGTACTTAAACTTAAAGGGGTTACCCTCATTCAGAAGAATTTGGTAAACGTTGTTAAAACGTTGTTAGGCAGCATTGACAACTTTAGTTGAGTATTGTTGATGGATGCAGATAGACCCCAGGGCACCACAACACATAAGAAACCAATCCGTATTATCTATAGCAGCCTCAGGGTCCCCCTGCCCTCTATTATTTTATATTATTATATTTTCCAGCTACCACACACCTGATTCAAATAAAAGGTTTTTTAATCAATTTCAGCAGAAGCCCAAGGACCCATTCATTTGAATCAGGTGTGTTGATTCAAATGAATGAAAACATGCAGGGGGTCCCTGAGGAGCAGGGTTCAGGAAGGCTCATCTATAGTAAACACACTAAACATTGCAAAGGCAATGGTTGTTTACACTGTAGATTAAATGCAAGAAGGATACAACTCACTAGTTACATTAAAGATGGGTAAAAAACTAGCTACACTTACTAAGAAGTCTGTGAAAATATTTTTATTTTCTTCTTGAGGCACTGGCATTCATATACTTTTCAGAAAAAGGAAACTTTTTATCAAATTAGATTGCTTGACAGAATGTCAACGGTTCACCTCCGCTAACATGACAGAATGACAGGTCCTTGAAACAGTCAGACACAAAACGGCTCACAGGGTCCATCAGGCTTCAAACACTGGATTTCACTGACAGAAAAGGTTATGGATTTGGTGAAAATGCTGGTTAACTGTCCCACCACGAACCTTTGGAGCACAAAAGTAAAAAATGACCAAATTCATCCTCTCGCTGTTTCGTGCAATGCTTCGGGTGGGTTGTTATCTTCAATGTCAAGACCACAAAACTCGGTATTGTTGAGACCAGATTGGAAAACACATCACATTGGTCTTTCTGCTGGTTGACACAATGCTGCAGACTGGCCTCCCACAACTCAAAACCAGACAGTACACCAACATTTCATTTAGTGCTTTAAAACCATGGAGAGGGTAAATGAGATAGGTGACTTTCATTTGCCAGATTAAAACTTTCCTCTGGCGGTGGAAACTGCCGCTATAACTTCCTTCAACATAATCCTCGTCAGAAAACACCAAGGTTGCACAATGAGTGTCACGTTCTCCTTTGTGATAACCTGGCTGTGACTCACATTGCTGGAAGTTGTATGGGCATCTAATTACTTGCTGCTTCCTTGAGCAACAGGGTCGGTACAGGTGTTTAGAAGACAACAAAAGACTGGAGGGCAAACGAACACGTGAACAGGAAAGCAGATCTACTGTCTGGAGGAGTGAGTGGAGGTCAGATTAAGGCACTTTGGAGAATGGGAGGAAGAATGAGATCCAGCTGAGTCGGACGGCGGCAGGTTTTCAACGCCAGGTCTACTGCACATCTAAAAAGGAATGCTTGCCGTTGTGATCGAGGCCCCTCGGGAACGTCAGGTTCTACCATTCAAGTTCTCATCTGATCTGCTGCCCCGAAGTCTGTCTGTACCACTTTGTGCTTAACTGAGGGCATAAAGTACAAAACATTTAAACTGATCAACGCGCATAATTGGATGTATGCCCTATGAGAACTAGGTGAATCACACATGGATGCATCTTACACACGCAGACAGTCAAAGCGGCTCATTTTGGTTCCTGGAATAATCCATATATTTCAGCTTTGGTTTCTCCGTTTTCTCTTCTCATCCACATGCTCCTAGAAGCTCTAGGCAGAACCTGACCAGTAGCACAAGCCTCTCTCAACCCAGCAGGGCATTGTCCACATCATCCTGTGACGTAAGCAGTATGGCTGTAGCCTGGACAGCTGGCATGTTGGGCGTAAACGCGTTGGTTTAACTAGACAAGCTGGGAAACTGCCCGTCGTAAATCTCCCCACTGCTGTAAACTAAAAACTTTCGATAAAAAGAAAACGGACAGAATTGGGTGTGCTTTGATTACTTAAATGGAGGACAAAAAAGGAGAATCGGTCCAAATATTGCTGCATGTGCAGCTGAGGATGTGTGATGAATGCCAGATGCCTCTTTCTCCTGAAAGGGAAAACAGGCTTATTAGGAAGAAATACTGTGAGACCAAATCTTTGTTTGTTTAGAAACCTGGAGAAACACACAAACTTAAGTACTTTGGCTTTTTTCTAACTACCGATTGCAATGACAACCCCCAGCTTCTGAATAGTGTTGATTGTGGTACAGACAAACTCCCTAACTTTGGGACACTGGGAGGAGAGGGGGATAATAAAGCCGTTTGAGGTCTTCTTATATAAACAGAGCTTCAGAGGACCCTGTAGTCTCCATCATTTTCTCCACTATTGGTACCAGCAAACCACACCACCAGAATTCAGAGAACAGCCAACTGCTGCCCCAGGTCTCTCACCGTTCAGGCTGCACTGAGCTCCCTGCGCCGGTCGCTGCCTGCCTCCAGCTCCGCGTCCGGGTCCACAGAGTGGAACTCGGCCACGTACAGGCTCTTGTCGATGCTGCCGGGGATGGGCTTGATGTCGGTCACCAGCTGGTCCTCGATGGACTTCAGGTTAAAGCGATCCTCCGAGGTGATCAGGTTGATGGCCAAGCCAAGGTGACCAAACCTCCCTGGATACAGGTGCAGACAGGCGAGTGATTGAGCGATGAGTTAAATTGAACAACAACAAAAAACATGCCACTGATATGCAGAGGTAGTTTTCCCATTAGTTCCTTGTTGTGAAATGCCAAAATAGCCATGATCAGCTGTTGTGGACCTTTCCTGATTTTCTTTCAAGGCAGGACTGTGAAGGGGTGGTTGCGATTGAGAAGTAACACTCACCGGATCTGCCAATGCGATGCAGGTAGGTCTCTGCATTCTTGGGGAAGTCAAAGTTGATAACCACGTTCACGGCTTGGATGTCGATTCCTCTGGTGAACAGATCTGAACACGGACAAACGCAAGCATCAGTCAGTCAGACGGACGAGAGGCCTGCCACTAGGGCTGAGCGATATGGGTAAAATGTTCGATTTAGATATTTATATTTCCATTCGATAACGATAATTAAGACGATAGACCACAGATCCGTAGCAGTAGCAAAATCAGTCTCTTCCTCAACTTTTTCCCTACACTGCATAAAGTTTAGGCAGCACAGGGAGCACGTTCCTGGGGTTAAGTAACTTAAGCTTTTTAAAACCTTGCTTTTTATCAATACTTTGACACAAACTCACACTTTCTGCATGTTCCAACAAGTGATTTTGCTTTAGGTGGTAAAAAAGGTTTGTCGTATTACCAGACTTGGTAGCCACCTGTTTGTTTACTACACAATTAGCACCGAACATTGCTCTGCTCTGTCGGATTTCAAAAAGCCAAACCACTTGCAAATAACTGAAGACAAACCCTTTTATCAATAATTTCTTCATTGGAAGTTGCTCCCTCTCCATGGCTATCGCTGCCACTGTTTTCGGCAATAAGACTCATTTAACGGTTAATATCAGCTACTCCACTCGAGGTGCTCAGTATATTTTAGTGAGCGTAGGCTACCCTTTCTCCACAACTTCCTGCTGCATCACAGAAATTAAATGGACTGCTGTTCCTAATTATTCTCTATCGACATTATTGATATTATTGAAAATGTTTTCATGTTACAATATTTTTATTGAGGGAAGTCCTTTACTTCGATATTTTAGCAATTTATCGCTCTACCTGCCACTACGTAAAACTGACCAGTCCCCCCCCACGTACCTGTGCAGACCAGGTTCCTACACAGTCCGTTCCTGAAGTCGTGGAACACGCGGTTCCTGTACTCCTGCATCATCTTGGCGTGGATGTAGAAGCAAGAGTACCCTAGCTGGGTGATCTTCTTGGCCAGCAGCTCCACCCTCTGGGTGGAGTTACAGAAGATGATGGACTGGTTGATCTGGAGCTGGGAAATTAAGGGTGAGGAAAAAAGGCCATTTAAAAAAAAAAAAAACTTAAAGGTGTTAAGGTGTCCAGCACCTATCTCAGTTAAACACTTAATAAGGAGCTCTGAAACAGAATCTCACTAAGCACGCCCACAAAAGAATGAAATGAAACAATCTAGGTCTCTTGCATAGAAGCTTTCCGCATACCAAGCTTGATTCTAGGGGTTGAAAGCCACTAATTCAAGCAGTAGGGGTGGGAATCTGTTGGTACCTCACGATTCGATTCTTGGGGGTCAGGATTCGATTGTAAAAATCGATTCATGATTTTTCCAAGATAAAAAAAATATCTAAATAATTGTGAATCGATTCCCCCCCCCACCCCCATCAAGCAGCGTTCCTCAAACCATGCAGACACTCACCCTGGAGAAGAGGGTGTTGAGGCAGTGGACCTTCTGCCTCTCAGTCACGTACGCATAATACTGAGTGATGCCCTTTAGAGTCAGTTCCTCCATCAGGTTGATCTCGTAAGGCTTCTGCAGGTGTTTGGCCTGAAGGAGAGGGGGGGGGGGGGTGGCATCATCACGCTACTTACATCCAGTTCAATAGAACGTAAATTCCATTTTTGGAAAATCGTTTCCTCTCCCTTGTGGATTCCCCCCCCCCCCCCTTTCACCATTCTCAATCCGCGAGGGGCTCACCATGAATTTCTGCACACTCATGGGGAAGGTGGCAGAGTACAGCAGAATCTGCCGGTTCTTGGCTAGGAAGCTGATGATGTCCTCGATCAAGACCACAAAGTCCTGAGACAGCAGCTTGTCCGCCTGGAGAAGGAGAGAAGGGGGGAGGAGACAGTGAGACTGGCTGTGTTGCTGTGACAAAGATGGTGTTTACACACTGAGCATATGAGTACAAGGCATCTCCAACATTTTAATAATAAAATGTTAGTGTCACTTCAAATCAATAGACTTATTCTCTTCACAAATTGACATGAGAAACATCTCAAATTCACCTCATCCATGACCATCATCTGGACTTTATCCACCTTGGCTACGCCCTTCTTTATCAGGTCCAGGATCCTGCCTGGTGTGGCAATTACCACGTGAACTGAAGAGAGGGTGGAAGACGGGGGTTGGGGCAGTGAGAAGACAGATCTACACATTGGACAGTTGCATAATGATGTCATATATGTTAAGTGTATACAGTACAGCCACAGAACAGCACTAAGAAACGACACCCTCTTGACCATCTAACATCACTGGATCAAAGCAACATCAATACGGATACTTTGCCAATGAGATACAGTCTGTCAACCTCTACCTCCCCTGGCCAGCGGTGCGTACCTATCTCGTCCAGACGCATGATGTCGTCCCTCAGGTTGGTGCCTCCTGTTGTAGCCATGACCTTCACCCCACCCAGGTGCTTGCTCACCTGGATGCTGATCTGGCTCACCTGCAGGGCCAGCTCTCTGGTGGGCACCATCACCATGGCTGGAGGTGGGGGAAGCAGGTTGTAGGGGAAAGAAAAAGGTCTTAAATTCAGATAACGAGGACTACATAGCAAAAAATCTCACAAATGATCAATGTGCTTAAGCTGTAATGTAAACATTCGAATCAAACACACAGCAGAGTGTCCTGCTGGTGGCAGGCATCCATCACAGCAGACTGTGTGTGGGCGTCTTGAGTCTGTGCCAGTGGAGGCAGCCATATGTCAGGGAGGAACCGTGTCCTGTCAAGCGTACTGGAACAGACGACTGCCCACACACTAAACGTGTTCTTCAAACGGTAGGACCGCATTCAAACAACAAGCTTCTTCAAAATAACAAATTGAGGACCAGATCGCACACGACCGACTATCAAAACATCACGTACTTGTAAAGCTAGAGCTCTTGCGGCAGCCAAGTGACTCACGAGAGAGGAGTAAGAAATGAATCCTGCATAGCTCAAACTCAAGGCATATTTGAAAGTATTTTCTACAGGCGACAAAACAAGGAGGCTGAACTTCAGTGGCAGAACACGAGGCCCTCACCTTGTATGTGGTCCTTCTTAAGGTCTATCCTCTCCAGGAGGGGGATAAGGTAGGCTCCGCTCTTCCCTGTGCCGTTCTTGGCCCGGGCAAGGATGTCCCTGCCTGACAGAGCTATGGGGATGCTCTCCTCCTGAGACACACATATTGAGACTGGGTTAGATACTGACACCATCATACACAGATTCAAATGGAGGAGGCAAAACATTATATGTTTGAGTCCCCAGGATGCAAGGTTATGGGCTTCAACAGTTAACGGGGGGGGGGGGGGGGGGGGGGGATGGTTTCAAAGCAAAAAGGACAGGAGGGTTACCTGTATAGGAGAGGGTTTTTCCCATCCCATCTCAAAGATCCCCATAAGTAGCTCCCGCTTCAGGCAGTAGTCCTCAAACTCGTTCCCTTTGGTCGATGTCACATCCTGGGAGAGGAGAGAGGTTAAAGGGAACATTATAAAATGGGTTAGACTGGGACCCTTACTTGCCATGCTGTCGGATGACTTACTGAGGTTCTTAATCTGGTATCTTTTGGAGGGAGCTGCAGGCACTTCTTCCAGTCATCTCCGAACCTGGTCAGGATTCAGACGGACGCTAATGTGAGTCTTCAGTACAACTGACAACATCTGTTAAAATTAGCGCTTTGGAAATACCAGAAACAATGATTCAATTTTATTCCTAAAGAAGCAACAAGTCAGAAGTGAAAGGCTACGAGGTGCCATTTGTTGCAGCTCACCTTATGCCCCCACTACCCTGGGGAATGCTGCCTCCTTTCGGAGGGACACCTGGTAGCTGGGCAACAGCCAGGGGTCCTGACTGCAGGCCAGTTGTTTTGGCCTGTCCTCTCATCTGCCCGTTTGGCTTGTTCAGTGCCATTATGGATGCAGGGTTCTCCATTCTTGCTGTAGCCATGGCGTTACCAGATTTAGCTTGAGTCCTCTTATCTCTAACAGTATAAAGCTAAATTTGTTTTTATTTTTATTAATTTTTCCTGTGTTTTCTTAAATCTTCTTTTTAGGAAGTTGGCTCAAATGCCCACGTAGAATCTCTGTGTAAAATAGTTCTAAAAACCGAAGAACTAAAAAGCTTTGTTTTCTAGCTTCTCCAATCAAAGAATCTAAGTGTGCACAGCTTAACGTGCAGATCTCTTGAAAAATAGAGTCTGACGTAAGATCCCTGTCTATATACAAGACAACTCTCCAAAAATGGGAGAAATTAGCATTTATATGAATAAATAGATCATATATCAGTTCAAAACAAAATTCTGCGTTGGTTCTCTTTCTTTCAAAAGTCAACTGGCTGGCTTTGCAGCTTTTTATTGTTGTTTTTTTAATATTTTTTATATTCCTTTTATTAGTAGTATTAGGCTTTACCCGTCTTCTAAACAGGTGAGCTTTGTTTCTGTATGTGTGTGTTCACAGACGTCGTTCTGACTGTCCAAGTGGATATCTGTTTTTTGACATTCATATAAATTCGTGGCAAAATGTGGTCCTCCTGGCCAATCACATGGACTATTACTATGATTTTATATTTTCTGTCTCTTTCGAACTTGGTGTGTCGCTAACGCTCATAAGTTGGTTCCTGGCATAGACAAAAATACAGGAATAGTTTGGCTTATGTCTTCATCAGTGAGTTTGCTCTGCAATTGTCGTCACTCGACTCGTATGGCTTCTATTGTAGATGTAGTTGCTCGACAGGCGACCTGTCAGAATGCACCAGAACAACATACCATTAGGAAACAATGCAGAGGAACCAATCGTGCATTACCAGTTGTATTTTAAATATCTTGAAAAAATACCAGACATGCCAGGTCATACGTCAACAGGCAGCTATATAATATTTCTTGCATTTTACCGCTCCCATATGGCGTGTAAAACACCAGTTGCTTAGGCTTGCCAACAACAGAAGCTTGAGCTAATATTAGCTTGATAGCAATCTTAATTATGCTAGCAAAGTTAACAATAGATATGTAGCTAGTAGTCTAGGTAGTGGTATTTAAGTTAGCAATGAAGATTACATTTAGCTTTTTAGATACAAACCATGTAAGGTGGTGTTATCTTGTACTCTAGTGTACCGACTGGCAAGCTCGTTAAGGACGCCATCTAAATCATCCTCGGGCTTTTTCACCATTGCATTAGCCACCACCTGGCTTTGATTGCTAGCTAGCTAGCATAGCTAACCTTAACACATTGAGGCAAACAAACCTAAATAGATAGCTGGCCAATTACTTTCTTTTGTCAACATAGCTAGCTGACTATAGTCTAACAGTGAACACATTCAGACGCTTTACCAGGGTTAATCAACACAACAGCAAATAACCAGATATCTTCCCTGAGAAGTTTCAAGTTTTAGTCAGCGTGCTAGCTTAGGGTTAGCTAGCTAGTTAGCGTGGTGACGTTGGAATCAATAAACTATAGCTAGCTACGTTTTAGACGAAGTTAAATAGACTTATAGTCCAATTCATAACAAAAACATGTTTACCTTTATGTACATTCATTTAAAGTCTTCTCTTTTTTACTTGGTTGGTAAAAGCAGATATTTGTAGTTCGCTTTACTTTGTTTCTCTAGATATTCACCGACTTCTCACTCTTTTGTCTTCTCTCTCAGAAATTGACAATTCAACATGGCCGCGCGCTCGTTTTTAGAGGGTTGCCTTGATCGCTCGTTCCTACTGGTTCTTCAGCTGCCTGCACTTGTGCACGATTCACCCAATCACACAGCCTCGTTCAAATTCAATGAAAATAGGCCAACTCAACTGTGTAGAAAAATATTTATTTCACATCATTAAATGAAAAACTCGTGAACATGGTTTTAGACAAAAAGTTATCAAAACTGTTACAAATTCACTTGTCAGGGAATCCATGAACAATACAGATTTAGCTACAGACATGCAGTCCACACACACACAAACACACACACACACACAAACGCACACCCACACACACATAGAGTGAACTGTGCAATGAGTTGTGCAGAAAGATTTTTAAAAAGGTCTCACAACCAACATTAATGCAGCTATTTGTAAACCTCTGACACAGTCATGTTTGTTCTTAATCAATCGCATTGATCAGATTGATAACAGCACAACTTGCATTGTATTGTGGGGGTCCACAATACAATGCAACATCGTCCTTCTAGAAAATGCTCTGAACATTCTGTTCACCCACTACAGTGCATACCCTATCAGGTCACCCTTTCAAACATTCGACATTGAAACAACTACGTTTACTGCATTAAGACAGCAAAAGCACAAGCTTCCCTATCAACTGTCACCTTTGCCCCCACTGCTAATGCTCAGGGTGGAGGCTAATGATTGGTCACTACAACGGCTGAGGGGCCGTGATTCGCCAGTAGAGGTTTGGGAGGCAGGGCAGAAGCCTGCTTGGGTAGGGAGTAGGATAAAGGAGCTCTCAGAGTAGTAGTGACCCTGGGCAACAGGTTGGTAGTAGACTGGGTGATCTGGCATCAGAGCCCGAATGGCAGAGTCACCCACGGGTGAATGGTTCAAAGAAGAGAGGTAGAGAGGGACAGGATAGGCCCTTCCCTGAGGCAGGAAGTCAGCTACGGCCATGTTGCTGAAACCCATCCTAACTGGCTGAGGCTCTCTCTCCGGGATCTCCATGGGTGACAGGGGGCCTGATGAGCTGTCGGTTGATTGGCTGTGAGGGAAAGATGTGGGAGGAACCCTGGGGTGCTGTGCAGCACTGCGGTGGGAGGGAAGGGGCGTGGTTGACCGTGATCCTCGGGTGCCGTAATTGGGTGACAGGGAACCTAGAGGAGTAGGAGTGGTTGGTTTATTCTAGGTTGCAAATAATGTTTTTTTAAACATGTGTGTTTACATTTACATTTATCAGACGCTCTTATCCAGAGCAACTTACAGGAAGTACAGGGACACCCCCCTCCCCCCCAAGTAGGGTGAAGTGCCTTGCCCAAAGACACAACGTCATTTGGCACAGCCGGGAATCGAACTGGCAACCTTCTGATTATTAGCCCGATTCCCTAACCGCTCAGCCACCTGACTCCCCATGTTCTCACCGGTTAATCTGTGGGGTGAGCTCCTTGGAGGCGAGGCAGAAGCACTCTGCTGCTCTTGAGTTTTGGGCAGCTTTGAGCCCTTGCCTCGCAACACATCTGTTACCTGGTGGAGTAACAGAGGTCGAGAGTCAGAACACGCCACGGAAAACGCCATGTGATCTCTGTATCTCTGACCTATACGAGAGCAGCTGTGGGAAAACCCATAAATCCCAGTCTGTTAGGCTTAGTGATGTAAATGGTGTTCTGATTAACCACTAGAGGGCAGGAGACAACCAGAGCACGGATGTTGAATTCCATCTTTAGCCAACCAATGTATGACGACTAAACACCCCTCCCAAACACACTTACTTTTTCACTCTCTCTGGTCCTCTCTCTATCTCAACCCCCTCCCCCAATCTCTCTGTCTCTCACCCGTTTATTCTTGGCCACCATGACGGGGGTGTCGTTGTGGTAGTTTTTGAGGCTGCTGTCTGCCCCGTTCTTCATCAGGAGACGAACCGTGTCCACCTGGCCTCGGCCACAGGCCACGTGCAGGGCTGTGTTCCCACTGTACGACTGGCTGTTGACATCACAGGCATTCTGAGAGAGAGAGAGAGAGAGAGAGAGAGAGAGAGAGAGAGAGAGAGAGAGAGAGAGAGAGAGAGAGAAAGAGGGGGGAAGGAGAGAGAGAGTGAGTGAGAGAGGGGGGGGGGGAGAGTGAGAGAGAGACCGAGAGAGAGAGGGGGGGGGGAAGGGACAGAGAGAGGGGGGGAGGGAGAGATAGAGAGTGAGAGAGAGAAAGAGGGGGGGGCAGGGAGAGAGAGAGTGAGAGAGAAAGAGAGAGAGAGAGAGAGAGAGAGAGAGAGAGAGAGAGAGAGAGAGAGAGAGAGAGAGAGAGAGAGAAAGAGAGAGATGTAGGGAAGAGGGATGTGAGAGACAGGAAGATCAGATCATTGTTGATATCGACGATGATGATCCAAAGACGAGGTCCAAGATTTCTTATCATCAAACAGAAGCTTTAGTTAAACATCTAGTCCATTTCTTGTAAATCAGCAACTAACCAGAAATGAAAAAGAAACCTAAGAAAACTAGGGTGGAGCCAGTACAAGACCATAGACAACTTAACTTCTGGTGAAAAGGCTATTCCCGTAGAATAACTGAGTCACATACAATTTTACACACACACAAAGGCACATTTAGAAACACACAGACACAGACACAAACACAAACACACACAAACAGTCATACCTCAATAAGGAAGTGGACCATGTCAGCATTATTGCTTTCCACAGCATGCATGAGAGGACTCTGACCACTCTTGTTGTCCTGTTGACAGAGAGGAGCACAAGTAGTGAGTGTGCGTGTTGTGAGCTAAAACAGAGAAACCCCCAAAAACAAACAGAGAATTACTATGGAAGGACAGGAGCGCTGATGCATTGTGGGGCAGAAGAGGGACTGACCATAGCATTGATGCTGGCCCCAGCATCCAGAAGATGTCTGGCCAGCTCCATGTGACCCCCCTGCACGGCCAGGTGTAGAGGAGTCAGCCCTGGGACGAGGAGAGGCGAGGAGAGGACAGAGGAGTAGAGGTGAAGGGTAAGCAGAGGAACTGTAGCTGGGGACTTCCACACCGATATGCCTGCCATTATCATCACTAACAGTGTCGGAGGAAAGTCCAGTTTGGACATCGACAAGCTGACTATAAAGCTTTCTCTTTTGTATTGCGGAGTCGCACGCACACATACACACACACACACACACACGCACACACACACACACACACACAAACACAAACACACATTCATATGTACACACACAAAATAACACTTTTGCATAAACACTGTGCACAAATAATAGCTTCCACTTTAAGGTGGGTGGTGTTTTTACGGGTTATCTGCAGGTTATCTGCAGCTGGAGTAAAGAGAAATCCATGCTGTCATGCCCAGACATGTCTTCATCGCAAAAGTCAAATACCAAAGACAATAACATGACCTCAGCTTACAATCAATACGCTAAACTCCTCATTACGTTTTTACATTGATAGAGGAAAATTACACAGGGATATTATGCACTATGGAGACTTACCCTCAAAGTTTCTGATTTCCAGACAGGGTGAGGGGGAGTGGGAGGGGGGGGGCCTGGCCGAGGAGAACAGAGAGGCAGGCCTGCTGGCCGTGCTCACAGCACAGATGGAGTGATGTCTGACCGCAGCGGTCCAGAGCAGCACGGTCAGCGCCCGCACGCAGCAACGCCTCCACAAGCTTGGCCTGGTGCGTAATCACCGCCAGGTGCAGTGGGGTCTGGAGGACCAATGAGAGAGAAGGAGAGATAAGACCAATGAGAGAAGAGGAGAGATAGGATCAAAAGTAGGAAGGTGGAGGAAGAGTTGGGACTTGTATTCCTGGTAATGAAATCATTTATACATCTTCAATCTCAGACATCAGATTGGGTTGTTGAAGATAAGTTTCTGAGGTAAACAGTAGGGGTGCGGGAAAAATTCGGTTCACATTTGAATCGCGATTCAGTCTTCTAGCAATTCACATCGATTCACAAATGTAAAAAATGTATTTCTTTTAGTTTTTTTGTAACGTTATCTATTTTTATAAATATATTTTTTGTTTTTGTTTAGTTTTTATTAAAAAATAAGAATTGTGATTAAAAAAAATCGCAAACAAATCGTGAATCGATTTTTTATCTATTTGTGACCCCAAGAATCAATTCGAATCATGAGATTCCAAAAGATTACCACCCCTATAAACAGGCTCTCTCCCTGTCCATATACATATCATGGTAAACACAGACACAAAAAACCTCTTTAGCAATGCAACTTCAATTAAACAAGAGACTGATTAACTAATATATTAAATACTTAATGATAACAAAGGTACACATTTCATCGATCCAGTTAACAAATGCTGAAAACTTGATTAAACAACATTGACAAATCTGGCCTCAGTACATGGCATGTCACTCTTCCAGCTTGGTCACCAATGCACAAACCACATGGGAATTTCTCTCTTATATTTACATTTAGTTATTTAGCAGACGCTCTTATCCAGAGCGACCTTCAGTAAGTACAGGGACATTCCCCCGAGGCAAGTAGGGTGAAGTACCTTGCCCAAGGACACAGCGTCATTTGGCTCAGCCGGGAATCGAACTTGCGACCTTCAGATTAGTAGCCCGATTCCCTAAACGCTTAGCCACCTGACTCCCACATATATCAGATTTAAGAATTTTACAAAACTATTTTAGCGCTTGGACAGAAAACCTCAGAATGATCTATGATCTTTGGCTTTAGTTTCACTCTCCAGAAAGTGTGTCTGTGTCTGTGTGTAAGTTTGCAATGGCGGATTCCAGCTCAGAGATGATAAACTCTTAATCAAACAATGAGGAGAGCACCGAGTTAAATTCCTGCTCTCCCTTCCTCAAAGACTCCAATTTCCCTGAACCCTGCGTGACTCACAAACAAATCACAAAGACATACACATACAGCCATACAACAAAGTAATGCGAACTTTGAACACATAGGCACCAAGAGACAAATGCACAAACACATTTACGTTTAGTAGACGCTCTTATCCAGAGCGACTTACAGTAAGTACAGGGACATTCTCCCCGAGGCAAGTAGGGTGAAGTGCCTTGCCCAAGGACACAACGTCATATTGCGCGGCCAGGAATCGAACCGGGAACCTTCTGATTAATAGCCTGACTCCCTGACCACTCAGCCATCTGACCCCACCGAAACACACTGCGCACATTCGTGAGCAACTGCACCTACTTAAAGAGGGCAGGTCAAACCAAACCCACACCCCTAGATCACTAATCACATACAGCAAACCAAACACACACTGTAAACAAAATGTATACGTAAAACCCCTGGCACAGCTTCAGGGCCAACACTACATATTCTTCTCACAAAACACCAGAGGAAGTGAAGATTTAAAAAGTCAGAGTTACAGTAATGTATATTCTAATTAAAAGGTCTGTGCCAAGGAGTAGCTTTTATAGGCGTCCAAAAAACATTTCAGGGTTCATAGAGTTTCATGCCAGTTTCCTGTAAACCATTCCACGAACAGAACAAACTCAAGCCTAGATAAGAGAGCAGGGGTGAGAGAGAGGTAGGGAGTGTACAGTCTGTATGTGTGAAGGCCAGGGATAGTGAAAATGAGGGAGAAGGGGAGAGGAGGGGAAAGATGGGATAAGGGAGGGAAAATCCCTGCGCTCTCCCCTGCTGTTGGTCCTGGCACAGGAACATTCCTGTCAACAATGAGGAAATAGAGGAGTTTTCTTACTACAAGGAACAGACTTGGGCCCTGCTAGGGAACTTTCAGGAAACAAAAAAAAAGGGTGGATGAACAAACCCACAAAGAATGACTGTGTGCACAAGGTGTCCCAGTTGTGCAACAGAAACTAATAGAGCCTGTGGTTGAACAATGTGGTAATGACCAAAACTATCCACATTCTACTTGATTGTTTCTCTGATAAAAACCAAGAAACGACGAATTTAAAAGTCATTTTCATTACCCAACTGAGACCACAGATATAGACTCCCTCCAAATACTAGGTGAGATTGGCTCTGCTTGAGAGATTGAGCGAGCGACTCGAGCGTCTCAAGGGAAAGTCCCTGACTCTACCCTATAACCTCAGCACAAGGTATGTTGAGAAACAGCCCAGAGCAAAAGAGAGGGGGGTCATGTGATTTCTCGGAACGAGGATACCACATACACGCACACATAAAAAACTATAAAAGCCTCGCTTCAACACACAAACACACTGCATGTCTCGAGCATGCACAGTTCTCCCTCCCTCTCTCACTCCCTCTCTCTCAATCTCTTTTGTAAAATACTGCCCTGTGTAGGGCAAACCAAGGGAGGGAATGTAGATGATGTGATGTAGATCAGTGTGGTCATTGTGTGTGTGTGTGTGCGTGTGAGAGAGAGAGAGGGTAGGGGGGCGTAGCAGCAGCCTCTACTGTCAGAGCTGAGTGCTAACCAAACATCGCAGTAGAGGCCAGGTCAATGTGGGAGGCTCATACAGCTGTTTGAATGTGAGCAGCTTCAGTCTCCAGCGACACGAGCTGCACACGTGTGTGCTGTCAACTGCCACCTGGAATTCGTTTCATGTGAATAAGCGTCTTGCACAGGAATTTCATTTTCAATTAGTCAATAACGTTGGGAAACGTGCTACATCCTGTCACTTTACAGTAAGTGTCATGAAACTGGCATAGCAATATTGGTCAACTTTGTTCCTGCCAGATAGTCTCTTCTGGACTCTCCAGGGCTGTCCCATTACTGGCACTGTCACATGACCTGACAGTCCCTGTCACAGCCGGTCCCAGACTTAAGCTTGCGCAAGACAATTGGTCCTTGTTCTAAATAATGAAACCGCCCTATCTGATAGGCAAATCATTGTGGCGAGCTCAACGTCTCAAAAGCTTGTTCTGAAAATCTCCCCTCTAGGTAGTTCACAGGGCACCAATCTGTATGCAGACAGGATATATCAGAAATGTATCTGCACCACACCTCAGTCCCAGCCTGTGGTGAGAAAAACACAACAAACGGTACAGGCACACTTAAGACGCTTATTCTGGTAAGTGAGCAGAATGGAGTTGAAACCTGGGTTTGGCTTAGTCCCAAGTGTGTAAGGCAGCTCTCAGAATGCGTTCTGTGTCATGGTCATGGCTTCACAAACAGGAAGAGGAAAGGTGGATGAGGTAGGACTAAAAAAGGGAGGTGTTAGAGGGGAAGGGGCGCTGGAAACAGATAAAACGAATGTGAAAGTGTCAGGAAAGGAAAACAGGGAAGTCCTGGATTGGGAAAGTGCACATGCAGACTATGGAGTTCAAAAACGGTTTACTGAAGATCTGGATAGGCAGGAAAAGCAATTAAATACATGGGTAATATTCACTTCATGAACGTCTTTCCCCTCATTCCAATCACCACTTTTTGAAGACCTATCCCTCTACCCACCACCCCCTACCCCCACCACCCACCACCATCATCACACACACACACACACACACACGCACACACACACACATGGTCTAGAATGTGCAGTAGGATATAAAGAGTCTACAGAGTAAACAGTCTTATCAAAAGTCCAGCTAAAAGTACCCACTCCAACCACAACAGATGTGTGTGTGTATGTTTGTGACTACACGTGTGTGTGTGTGATGTGTATGTTTGTGACCACACGTGTGTGTGTGTATGTTTGTGACTTTTGGGAAGTACAGGTGGACTAACCAGGAACAGTGAATTCCACTTTCATGTAGCCAGCGTAGGCGTTTGGGGTGTGCATATTTGAAAGTTTAGCAAGGCTAGTACTAGGAAATGAAGGACTTCCTGTTTCTCAGTTTTCCTTGTTATAGTTCGCTCTGAAGCAAGCTAGGGGTTGTGTGTGATCATACTGTATATGCATGTGGATATAACATAGAACAAGAATATAGGAGGACAGTGCAAATAACGTGTGCATGTGTGTGTGAATGCTAAGTGTGTCTGTGTGTTGGGTGTACATTGGGTTGTGTGTACCTTGTGTGTGTGTATGATGCGCGTGTCTCTCACCTGTCTGAGGTTGTTGTAGGTGTCCAGATCTTTGTGAGCCAGTGTGAGGAGATGAATGAGTCTGTAGACCAACCCCTCCTCTCCTTTCACCACAGCGATATGAAGAGCTCTGTAAACCCCAATACACACACACACATCAACCCATAGCAGAAACCTACACAGAGACTATGGCATTCATACACAAGTCTATTCAAGTCTTTTCGACTTGAATAGACTTAAACGTGTCTATGCACAAAATGACACAGTGGAATGACTGTTTCTGTGACACACAGTGACTCGGCAGATTATTGACTAAGTCGACCTCACAGTCACCTAACTGACACTACGCCAAAGGTGAAAACGGGTTCAGCATCTTCATTGAACAATTTCAAACCTTGTGTTTTTATGAACTGAGGCATTTCTCTGACCTATGACCCTAATCTCAGCCTGACAGTTAGGTCTGTAGATAAGATATTTCATATCATCGTTTGTTTTTTCAGTAGAAGCTGCTTCCAGTAACAGCTACTTTGGTTTGATGTCATTTCCTGTTATCAGTTACAATGTTAAACTGAAAGGTTGTGAAGGACAATCACCATTAAAAGTATCACATCAGGCCGTCTCTCTTCTGTTCAGTTTAAACGTACCATTTGCCAATGCATACCTCACATACATAAACTGACACATATATTATTTTCTGTTTCAGGGCAGGAAATTGAGCGACTTATTGGTTGAACAATTTTTGATACATTTACGAGAAACTCTAGTCAGCATGATGATCTACTCATTTAAGATGGATTGACCTTTCCTGTCAATGGTCGGTGTTCCTTGTTTCTTTCAGAAAATCATTCATCACAGGACTATGTGTGTCATGATAAGATTGGCACATATTTGTCCCCTCCCCTTTTCTTACAACCAGTTTAATCCCTTGCATATCCTTTTAGGTCTAATCAAAGTAAGAATTCACAAGCTCCTGTAACTGTCAGAGAATCTTGGCTTGCACCCTGAACCAACACAAGTAGAAAATGTAAACATCTTTGGTAGAGACCCTGAGGGTAGTGAGTTTAGTGATTCAGATTTGTTTCTCCAGAGAAAGTCAGCCACAGAAACATAATTTACTGCTTCAACTAAAGGTGCAGAAGAAATACCACATTATTTAGGCTGTTTTAGAGACAAGCACAAGCAGAAAGGGCTTCATCAGGAGGAATTGCGTGTCAACCAGAACTTTGATGCAATCAATGCTATACTTTCACATTGCGCATTTTGATACATCACACCATAAATACAGATCAGATTAGTTCAAACCAAGGTTTTAATACACACATACACCAGGTACCCTCAAGTCTTGTGCATTTGCCGTGAGACTAATGCATTTCATCAATTTCTCACGTTCTCACGCAACATCTTGTATTTATCATGAATTTCAATCATTGCTCATGCTGAGATATAAGGGATAACCTGTGCCGCGATGTATACAGCACGGACAAAGTGCATAACAGACCATTATCTGTTTCTTCATCCTAAGTTGATAGCATAATAACACGCAAATAGCAAACTTTGAAACAGCAACTCCTACGAACGTCACATATTTTGATTAGATTGGGGAAATACAAATAGAGGAGGAACATGGGCCCAAACAAAAATTCAAATGATGACCAATTTAGGACAACTTAAAATACAAGTCACAATACGATCAAACAGCATCCAAAAGTAGAACATCTATCTGACCATGAGCACTGGTTATTTCCCCTTTCTCGTAAACAAGACCTTTACCACTCATCACAAATCTTCCTAACGAAATTGAATAAGGCCATTTCTCCACTGCTGTTCAATCAGAATCTGAATCTAAATCAGAGTTTAATTGCCAAGTCAGTGTACACAAACAAGGAATTTACTGTGGTGGGCAAACAGCTCGTATCACCAGCCCATGTGACCGATGCCACTATGGGGCCCTGGAGCAAGGCACGTCAAGCCCATAGTGCTTCAGCTCAGCATAGCTGTGTCTGATTTAATGTGTGTCCCTCATTCATTTGTGTGAATTAGTCCCGAGGGATAAAGACAAACTTAGAATCAATACTCTCTGATATTCTTTTATAAACTGTGCATCATCACAATTCATAATTGGTCCTATACATCTTGTAACTCTACTGTAAATACAGTGAGCAGGTTTGATTGAATACGTAACACTCCTGGATGACTAGAAGCCAAAGGTGTTGTCCAACACATAGCCAGCTTAACTGTGCACATTGCTCTCTCTCTCACTGTCACTGTCTCTGTCACTGTCTCTCTCTGTCTCTCTCTGTCTCTCTCTGTCTCTCTCTCTCTCTCTTTCTCTCTCTCTCTCTCTCTCAACCCCTCCGTACATCTCAGTCTCTGACTATCTCCCTTGTTGTCGATCTCTCAAGATGAAACTGTTCTCTCGCCTGTTCCTGGAAGTGGGGCAGACCGCAGTCCCAGCTAACCCCAGTCACACTGACGCAGGGGCCCCCAGCCACAGCAGAGAGACAGACAGAGAGAGAGAGAGAGAGAGAGAGAGAGAGAGAGAGAGAGAGAGAGAGAGAGAGAGAGAGAGAGAGAGAGAGAGAGAGAGAGAGAGAGAGAGAGAGAGAGAGATAGATAGATAGATAGAGAGAGACAGAGAGAGACAGAGAGAGAGAGAGAGAGAGAGAGAGAGGGACAGAGAGAGAGGGACAGAGAGGTAGAGATTGAGAGGGAGAGAGAGAGGGTCACAGAATGAAAGAGAGTGAGACAAAGAAAGACAAAGAAAGACAAAGAGAGGTATAGAGTGTGCGTGTGAGTGTGTAAGAGAGAGAGTTTACCATGTGCAAACCCAAACTAAACATCCCCTGTGGCCAGAGGACCAGCTGAGAGAAGCGGTGACATGAATACAGGAAGGGTAAACAAAACAGCATTGCTGACTGCATAGGCGTTGTCAGAACTTGGGCATGCATGGTACGAAAATCTTAGAAACAATGAGAGTGAGAGAGAGATTTACAAGGTGGGAGTTTGAGAAAATTACAAAAAAGAGAGACACAATGGGCGAGAGGGAGAGACGGAGGGAGATGGGAGAGAGAGAGAGAGAGAGAGTCAAAGCGGTAAATGAGGAAGTGGGGAGCGGATGTTTGGGTTTTTGAGCCCATTCATTTAAAAACAGTGAGAAAAAAAGAAAAGAAAAAAGGAGAAGCAGATAGACAGAAACACCTGAGGAAACCGCAGTCACACAACTGAGGCGCACGCTCGCAGGTTTTCCCGAAACTAAGGGGCTCAGAGGCGCTGAGAACTGAGGATCAGCACGCCATTGACGTAAGAGCAGTCACACGGGGACACACACACAGACTTGTACTCTCACTGAGGACGGGGTAAGGGGGGCTGTGAACGTATATTTCTGCTGAACTCTTAGATCCTCTTAGACACACCACAATGCAACAAGCAGGTACAAGCCTGGGAAATGTTCAACCACTTTGACAGAGTGGCGTGAATTCTTGAGAATAAAGCCTCGGGTGAAAAAACCCTTATCTAGGCGTTGCATCAGCAAGATAAAATAAAGCCTTGTTTGCGTAGTTTATGATGTATGACGCAACTGTAGGCTAAATCAAAGTATCTTCTGCAGCAGGCAGACGCGTCCCACCAGATGCAGAGGGCATGTTTTCCACACTGGCCATTCTGCTGTACAGGTGGCTTGGTGAAGTGTTGGTCATTTCAGTGCTATTCCCCAGGCCACACACCAAATGTATGATAACAGACCTCTTCAAACTCTATCTGGACTCATAACTTAATCTAAGGGTACCATGCACATCACTCATCTCTCCTGCCCTGGCCCCCCAATGGTGGAACCAGCTCTCCATCTCCATCAGGGACACTGACTGTCTCTCCACCTTCAAGAAAAGGCTCAAGACGCACTTGTTCAGGGTGTACAACGGCACTTAGGAATGCTTGGCTGGACCTGATGTTAGTTTCCTTCAGGATCACAATGACTCTTATTGAGAGACTTGTTGCTCTTGTAGGTTAGTTATAACGAAGTGAACTCTTAACTCTTGTACTCGCTGTGAAAAATGTTACTGTTGATTGTTCTTCTACAGGTACAGTCTTGCACTTTTTGGGGTTTGTGTTGTTTTAATTTGTAACTTGTGTTTTAATTTGTAATTTGTAACTGCATGCTCTTATGGGTCTTCCCTTTGGCACTTGTTTAGTTTTTCACAATGTATGCTTCATGTTTTTGGCTGCTTGCAATGTTTGGAACTATATGATCAGTGACCTATGCTCTTTTGTAAAGCTCTCTCTTGGAAGTCGCTTTGGATAAAAGCGTCTGCTAAATGCATAAATGTACATGTCATCTGTTGTACTGGCAAAATGTACCTGTTTGTGATGTTGCAATTTGAAATATGATGTTTTTGGTTTACTGTGTCACACAGACTGTTCCTTTGACTTTACCTACTATGATACTGCTAGAATTGTGCACTTAGTCATTGACTATTGGCTGTCCTTTCAAAATGTTATTTAGAATTTTGCCTGTAGCTCAATTACTGCAATACAGCCAAGCTAAAGAGTGGGCTTGACATTTTCAGGTCTCCAGCCACAGTCATGTGTTTCTGTTCTCGAGATGCAAATATCAGCAGCAAACAGCAGTGAAACTACAGAAACATGAGACTAGGATGATATTCCTGGACAGATTGTGATTTCAGTCATGTGAGTGTGTTTGTTTGTACCATCCTGTTGGTTCAAGAGGGGGGGAGGATGACATCACCCATCCATGAAGTCAGGGGTTTGATGTCACAGTGAGTTCGTGAGCGCCCCACCCCACCCCTACACAAAACAGGTGGTTTGACTGACCAGCCCACACACTGTCTCTCCACATGACTCTTACACCACACACTTACTCACTCAATCAGTTCATCCAACCAACACATTACACACAAATACACACAATGACAACAGGTCACGGTGTTCCCGTGAAAATATCCAAGTTCTCCAAAACATCCTATGAAAGTTTCTCAGAGCAGCAGAACATGGTTCTATGAATCACTGCAGACCTAGACCCATACCCCCACCACCAGCAAACACCAAAGAATGTACGGGGTGTCTACACACTACCTTCTTCATAACACACACCCATCTAACTCTCACAGCTCACACACACCACATTCCAACCTAACCCAGCCTACTCCACAACAAATACACACCCCCGCACACACACACATGACTTCCACTTCACACAAACACACATGCAAACACCTGTAAAGTACCACCTCCTATTACAGCCAATCGCAGACAAATCGCCATAGGGATCGAATGAATGAAGTGGGTCGGTTACAGAGTGACTTCTATACACTGGAGTGAACATTTACCAAGATATTTACTGTAGAATACTTCATTCTAAGACACAACATGGGGTGGTCATGATTTTATCTTTCGAAAGGACTACAAGACATGTGGTATCTCAGAGAGCTACCATCTCAAGCTACCATCTCCTGAAGGAAACTGGGACACACAGAAACGTCAGTTTAAAAACACAAAACGTACGTGTCGCCATCCTCGTCTGGGTGTGTTGCCAGGGCAACATCCTCCAGCAGCTGTTGGGTCTGGGGGGGGAAGACATAGACCGAGTACCCATCTGGGTGAGAGAGAGAGAGAGAGAGAGAGAGAGAGAGAGAGAGAGAGAGAGAGAGAGAGAGAGAGAGAGAGAGAGAGAGAGAGAGAGAGAGAGAGAGAGATTGAGAGAGAGAGATTGAGAGACATGGAGATTTGAGTTGGATTAACATGGCCATGAACATTTTCTTCAGCCAAAGAGAAAATTTATTAAAAGCAAAGAAACCTGGCACATCTATGGATCCTGAATATCCATGTCAGTGACTATGACTTGCATTTGGCATAAAATGTGACTTAAACTCAATTCGTTGTTATGCAGATCACAGAAAACGCTGACTAAACAGATTTGTCAACCCACCACTGAATTTACCACAGGGTTGACAAACCAGAAACCAAGATTCCCAACAAACACACACTTAGGCCTACACACAGATATGCACAGACTGCACATCTTCATAACTATTTTTATTTTTTGTTTTTTAATATTATTACTCTACTTTAGCCTTACTCGTCATCTTTTTGTCATGGCGACCATCATTCATCATGCACGTGATCAACATGTTAGGATTTTAAACAAAATCTCTGTCAACAGAAAACGTTTACATGTCACATCAGACACTCACTTACAGTAAGAATTGACGGCATGATGACCATTTGATTTATTTTCTGTTTCCTCAAAACCGCCTGCGAGGTGCCGTGGTGGCATCGATAATGCACAACCTTTGCTTTCCTGGTGTTCTCCTTTGAGAACCCGTCGAATATGAAGATTATTTAGTTCGGTTTCTTTCTCTCGTGACAAGTGGTCTCCCCGACTAAATGAAGAATGCGATTGTCCCGGGACGTCTCGTGCAGGAAACGGACGCTTCCTGAAGGGAAGATTTGAAGGGGACTTCTCAAGATTCCGTCTGTGTGCTGCACCAGTCTCTCCGGAGGACACGGTATATTTTGGGGAACTCGGAGACTTTGGCGAAGGACCCTGTGCCACAGGCTCGTGTTCGAAATGCTCCAAGAAAGTCGGCTTCCCCATGTCCGTAAGTGGTATCACTACCTGAGAACCGTTAGGATATTCCGGTGACGCTGCAATGGTTGCTCTGTAGTCCCGATTGTTCACCGATGCCGTTGGTAGAGAAGTTTGCGCCTCCAACGACACCTCGGTAGAGACACGACTGTTCCCGTTGCAATCTTTTATGTTCTGTGTCCTGTCCTCCACGCCTCCGCGATGCCGCGTCGTAGTGCGCAAATCGAGGGGCACTGTCGGCACATTGTTAGCGTCCATTGTCATGACCCCCGGCATGAACACTCAAATGGACAGGTGAATTTCAGCTGCGATTGGAAATAGCCTACGATAGAATTGACCTACAAGCCCCATGTCATACAGCCTACAGTCCAACGCAAAATATTTGAATGAAGAATTAAGTTTCATGATTTAAAATCCAGATCCTTGATTCCTAGCTTACTGATCACAAATGTCATAATAATTGTCTGTCAAGAAATGTTGGAAACTAGCCAACATCAAATCGAAAGTGCCCTAGGCACAACATTACACAAACCAATTTTTGCACAATTATTCCTTAAACACCTTATGTTATAGCCTAGCTAAAATGGGTGACCGCACGAGCAGTGTCAGCAGTTAAATGCTCCTGTTTTATTGTAGCCTTGCCTATCAAGCAGTCCTTTTAATCTCACCCCCCCCCCCCCCCCCCCCCCCCCTCTGCCTCTCTCTCGCTCTCGCTCTCTCATTCATACAAATTAGGAAGTGAAGTAGGGCTTTCCCCGAATTAACTCTTTAGGTTCTTACGAACACTCCAACTGCATTCTATATAAAAAGTAAACCACACACACTTCAGGCGTCAATTAATATAGCAGTATGACGTATTTTGAACACACGTTCACTTTTACATTATGCAGCTTCCAACATTATAGGATAGGCCTGTACTATGTTAGCCTACGATATGTACAGTATATGCTCTGAACTGCATTGAACCCAATTATCAGACTTTCCATGTGATTTCTACAAATTACTTGGTTATTTTATCCATTTATTTTTTGGGGAACGAAGGCTTTCAGTGTCCATGTCACTCAGCACGGTCTCTTGTCTAACCTTAAAACAGACTTGCCCCACCTGCTCCAAACCAAACATGGGAAAGACCCCCAACCCCTCCCCCCGCCCCCCCTCCCCCCGCCTCACCCCCACAGCTTCCATCTCATTCCCCTCCACCCATAGACCACCCCCTGTGTTTAGTTACTTGGGTCAATTTGGGACTTTCCTCTAAACAGTGGTGGTGCAGTAGCCAACGGAAAAACAAGCTTGGGTTTAAAGTCCCTAAAACACCCTGCAAATTTGACTTGACACCTTGTGCAACTGCTGTAGGCTGGAGCGTGATGGCTTTAACATGCTTTAACATGAGTGCTGGTGGAACATCTCCAGCAATTATAGCCAAACACATTGTTTCATTTGTTGCTTTTCTTTTTGGCCATAATCAAACCTTTCTTAATGTCTGAAATGCATGTCTGAAATGCTTCCGAAGGCTTTGTTGAAGTCCCCATTTGCATGGAAAATCCACACATACTCAGAAACTAAAACACACGCGCACACACACACAAATACAGTCCAGTAAGTATGTTATGATGTTGCAGGCCTTTCAGATGGCCTATGATATGTTGTCATAGATAACTGAATGGTAAACTCTCAGTTTGTCACAATGGGCTAGAAATGTGAGTTATGATGAACGCTGGTCTTATTGCCAGGGAGGTGATGGGTGATCTCCTTAGTTACAGGTGTCTTGGAAAGAGGTAGGGGGGCAGAGTTCAATGCGACCTTGAAGTGGTATCATTAGAAACATGCAGCTAAATGAAAAGTCACTTTCAGAGGAGTGGGAGAAAAGCAAATGTGTGTTAGAGTCTCCATCCGGTGGTTGAACAGTTGTATTACAAGGAACAACATAAATACAACTGTTTCCTTTGTATACCACTGGTGGGCAGTTGAGACCACACAAATCAAAGCATGACTTTACGAGAAACACTTTCAGTGGAAGCACATGAAGAGTAACTGTTCGGATCTCAATCTAAAGTGCAGCGTTATCCTGAGTTGATAAACACTGAATAGTAAATAACGTAAGGTGGGAATGGGAGTTAATTGATATAGTATATAAATTGTGGCTGCTGTTGAAGACCATGGAAACACATAGAAACAACTAGGTTTGAAAAGAGTTTGTCTTATAATGGAGTATAAAGGAGAGGAAAAGAGAAAGGGCTAAAGAAGACAAGCGATAAAAAGGAGTGAGGAGGGGAAGGGAGTGGAAAAATCTGAAGGGGAGAAGAAGAGAAGCATTGAAAGGAAAGGATAGAGAGAAGTGAAGAAGATGGCCCTTTTGTCCACAGTGCAATGACTCTAAATGTGCTGTCACTCAGTGGTCTAAATGTGTCTGCACTATATATCCTTCATCCTCCCTTTTCATTCACTCTCTGCCCATAATCTCTCTCTGCTCTTAAACCTACATCAGGCCCTCTATCTCTCTTTCCCTGCCTTGACAGCACAAAGAAAACAAACCTGTTTGTCTGGCTACAACCCCGGAAACTCATAAAAGAGAGAGAGAGATAGAGCAAGAGAGAGGAAGACAAAATGTAAGAGAGGGGGGGCTTTCAGGATTGACAAGAATAGAGGACGGCTGTGTTTTTGCTGGGTTACAACTCTGAGCAGAGCTGACTGGCGTAGCCCACGCCTCAGTGACTATTCCGAGGTACATTTGAATGTTACAGATGCGAGGGAGAGTGTTACACCATACGCAAGCTGCGCAACAGTGGCCTGGGCATGCAGGCATAAAGCGGTGAGTAGGAGAGAGTGGACAGAATGGAGAGTAGATTGAGAGAGGGGAATCAAGATTGTTCAGTGACAGTGAGTGGTTTGTTTTCTCTCCTTCTCTTGCCTCCCTTACTCTGTCGCTCTTCTTTCCTCTTGATTCTTTGAAAATAGAGAGAGGAGAGGCTGTTTTGTTGAAAACATTTTGAAACCTTCCCTGTAAATATTTTGCTAATTTATTTGAATGACATGGGAGATTTGCGTGGTTTGACTGGGCCAAGGCAGATTGAGGGTCTGAGGCCTTGCTGATGCATGACTTTCTCTGTCCCTTAGGTTTAGCCTTGCGCTTTGTCTTCTACACTTCGAAATGTTATGGGATTACTCTCTGGATTAAGGCTCTCTGGGGACACATTTCTCCGGCACGTTTCCCCAGACAGACAGACAGAGACTCTCCCTTGACCCCTCCCTCATACAGCTGTCACAGGAAGACAGCAGACGGACAGACACAAACAGATCGGCAGAAAGGCGGACTGACACCTCTCAACTTGTCTTCAGGACTGCCACCAGGCCGCACAGCTTCGCGTAGCCGATGGCGACAGTGGAGAGCGAGTCAGGGTCTTCGCAGCCTTCTTCCAGCAGCGATCGCCAGCTTGTGAACAAGGCCCTGAAGAGGCTAGATAAACTAAACGGGCTGTGCACCAACCCTAGGCTGGCCTTGAGGAACAGCCCACCTTACCTTCCTGAGCTGGTCTCAGAGACTTCCACGCTGCTCTCCCAGATTTGGGAGCCCTACCGGGGGACAGCGGGGGCTGGGGCCACAGGAGGGCAAGAGTCACTGGGGGACGAGACAGACTACCTCAGGGTCCACGTCAGACAACTGCTGGATAAGACAGACCGAGCCATCCTGCTCTTTAAAGAAGGACGGGATAAGATGTTCGTGGAGACTTCCAACTACAGGTGAGGAGTTTTAGCGCACATGGTTAAAATGAAGTCGCTGAAGTCGAATTGGTGTCGTGGGTCGTATCAGATCAAACCTTCAAAAATAGCTTGAGGGGAAATTCTGGGGATTTCTCCCAAAGCACAACGGTGTACTTGTTTGCTAAATTGCAACAACAAAAAAGGGCTTTTGAAAAAGTTTGAGTTTGTTGGAAAATGCTTAACTTTTTGGGGGGTGCTTCTGAAGAATTCCTATGTGGTGGGCAGATTTCTTTGGATAAATGATCCATCTGTGGGGTCGCACAGAGAGGTGACACATCCCAGGTGTCCAATGCAGCCCAGTTACCATGACACCGACAGCGGCTGTGTCCCAACACACTCTCTGACCTTGTTTTCAGCCTTGCTGAATAAACAAATCTTTTATCGTTTTGTGTTAAATGTACATAAAAAAGAGAGTTTTATGAGGTATGCATTGGAACATTATTCTAGCTTGCTGAATTGTATGTTCACTGTGTACATTCAATAAAAAGACATGTAAGAGACCAAGTAAAGTAAGTCTACAATTTCACCAGCTAGCAACCATCGCAGTTCATCTTCAGTATAGCTCAAAAGAAGATATGTTGACAGCCCCTAGTTTCCATAATCTTTGTTAATTTGGCGTTTGTTGAGTTATTTTGTTTTGTCAAAGACGTGAGGTTATCTGTGTGTAATTGTTCTTCAGGTGTTTTTTTTTAGAAAGGATAAAGAAGTTTTTCTGTTTAGAGCAAGAGGCCTGTCCTGTAAAGACTACTAATGTGCAAAACAGAAAATGGGCCAAACCTGAAGCTTTCTGATGCTAAATCAGGCAACGGCAGCCAGTTTGCCAAACACAAAAGAAGGTTCCAGAGGAGGATAGGTGTTTTATATGGCAAACAGACGCTACATTTGCTCAACATAATAGCAACAACAAAAAAAGAAACTGGTGATTTTTATAGCCCATCATCAAGTTTTTGCAGGTCTCCGATAACTGAACATTGAAAACAGAAAATCTTAGGTTGTCCTCTTCTCCATCTAAGGAGAAGGGGAGTCAGATGGCTGAGCGGTGAGGGAGTTGGGCTGGTAATCAGAAGGTTGCCGGATCGATTCCCCGCTGTGCCAAAATGACCCTGTGTCCTTGGGCAAGGCACGTCACCCTACTTGCCTCGGGGGAATGTCCCTGTACTTACTGTCAGTCGTTCTGGATAAGAGTGTCTGCTAAATGTAAATACTTTGTTGTTTTTTTGTGGTGATTTTTCTTGTTTGCCTTCACAAATAAGATACGTGTAGATACATTAAAGCTGTTTTACGTCACCTGTTTGGGATTAACTTGTGAGGCGATAACTTGTATGGGAGAACAGGAGACTGGAAGGCTGCAGTATGTTTGTGCTGACAATAATGATCATGATAGCATACCTCAGTTCTCAGTAATGTTGATGAAAGCTGGTGGCACAACATGGTATCTTAACTGTGGACAACATAGGGCAGATGGTCGCCTGGAGAAATTTACTTTTGGACTTTGCACCCAAGTGACACGGTAAAGAGGGGGAGATAAAATAGGCAGAGTAGAGGAAAGGTTTTTCGATCAGAGTACAAATGGTTTTAATTCTGACACTTCTGACACTGCCCACACAATAACACACTTATACAGACAGAACAAAACGTGCACACACAGGAACACCTTTAACCATTATTGCTTCAATTGGTCAGAAGCTAGTGGAACATTCTACCACACCAATCATCAAGGCAGGATGCACAAGACTTTAGAGCATCTTGACTTCCTGTTCATAGAAGAATATGTGTAGGCGTCAGTGTGCACGAGAAAGCAAAAGAAAGTGTGAAAAAGGTGCACAATGCATCTCTATTCCATTCATGGAAATTGCCTTTTTGTGCTTTTATTCTGGCCAAACATTGTTTTTTCTTAAACCGCAAACTAGGAGACACATACTTTTAGGTTAATACTTTTCGAAGAGCTTACAATAAATTCCTGTGGATCACTTGACTTGATCACTTGTGTGACGTGTCACTTCCTGTGTCCTATGTCCACATCTCCAGGAGGAACTTGACCAAGCTGTCCCTCCTCTTCAGTCACATGCTCTGGGAACTCCGAGCCCTGTTTCCCGGGGGCCGTTTTCAAGGCAACACCTACAGGCTGACTAAGACAGAGGCTGGAGAATTCTGGAGGCGAGCTTTCGGAAACAAGTATGTAAGCGGGGGCGGTGTAAGCGTGGTAGGTGGTGGACTGAGGTTGGACTAAGGTGGTCTGGATCCACTGGCCTGGAACAAGACATCAAAACAACATGCCCTGTGTCATCGTGGTTTCAGCTGTTTTTCTCCTCATCTGACCTGAGTCAAACTTTCTTGCTTTTCTCTTTCTTTCTCTCTCTCTCTCTCTCTCTCTCTCTCTCTCTCTCTCTCTCTCTCTCTCTCTCTCAGGTGTATAGTGCCGTGGAGCAGCTTCAAACAGCAGCTGCGTGGTGTCCACCCATTCGAGGAGGGGATGGAGGCCATGGCTCTGAAGTCCACTGTGGACCTCACCTGCAACGACCACGTCTCTGTGTTCGAGTTTGACATCTTCACGCGACTGTTCCAGGTGTGTTTGTGTCAAACACTATGATAATATATAAAATGCCCTGGACTGCATTTTTACAATTGTTTGCTTGTCTTTCTCGCACATCTGTATTTTGTGCCTTGTATGTTGTCTTGCACATTTGTTGTCTTGCACATTTGCACTTTGTCTTGGCCAGGTTGCCATTGCAAATGAGAATATGTTCTCAATCGGCTTACCTGGTTAAATAAAGGTTTTATTATTATTATTTGGGTTGGGTTGATGATGTCCCACAGTCAATCCCAATGTAGTCTGGGACCAACGGTATTTCAATATGTCCTTTTACCTTGAGAATCTACTGGGACAACTCAGTTTTTAGGGTGGCAAAGTGTTCAGTCCATGGTTACTGTAATAAGGTATTAAGTATAACTGTTTACTACTGTAATTATGCTGCAATCAGCTCTGAACCCTTTCTGAAATTCATGTACATTTCTCCTTATTCAAATCAAGACATACTGTATCTGGACATTCATAAAGGAATCTAAGCTGTAGACTATTTAGTAAAAAATGATCTTCCATGAACATCTCTTCCTCCAAGCCTTGGAGGTCTCTGCTGAGAAACTGGACCCAGCTGGCCGTGACCCACCCAGGCTACATGGCCTTCCTCACCTACGACCAGGTCAAAGGCAGACTGGGCCACTACCTGCATCGTCCAGGAAGGTGAGCAGACCGCAGACCACAGCCCAAAGAGGGGCACTGTATTTCTGATACACAGTGGAACATTGCCAGCTGTGTGTGTTTTTCTCCAGCTACATCTACCGTCTAAGCTGCACACGCATGGGACAGTGGGCTATCGGTCATGTGACCAACAACAGAGGCATCATACAGACCATCCCAGAGAATACCCCTCTCTACGAAGCTCTCATCCAGGGCTTCAGAGAGGGCTGGTGAGACAGCACACACACACAGCCTAACACACATACACACAGCCTAACACACACACACGCACACACACACACACATATACACAGCCTAACACTCACACACATCTCCACTCCTGTTCTAACGGCAGAATGTGTTTTTTTTTTACGCAGCTACCTCTACCCAGATGGGAGGGAATTGAATCCAGACCTCACCAGCCTGTGTGAACCTTCCCTGAGAAGCAGGGTCAAAGTTACAGAGGTGATAACAAGTGGTTGCCCACACTTTCACTATATCAACCATCAATGTTGTTGTATCATTTAGAATCCTCTAGGGGCTTACAACCTGCATGCGTTATGCAATTAGTATCCTGCGTGTCTGTCTGTCTAGACTGTCTGTCTGGGGGTCAGATGGCTGAGAGGTTAGAAAAATCGAGCTATTAGTCAGAAGGTTGTCGGTTCGATTCTTGACCATGCGATATGACGTGTCATTGGGCAAGACACTTCACCCTGCTTGCCTCGGGGGGAATGTCCATGTACTTCCTGTAAGTCGCTCTGGATAAGAACCATTGATAAATGACTAAATGTAATTGTCTGTCTCTCTCTCTCATCATCATTCTCTCCTCTTCAGGAACAATATGAGATCTACTGTGACATGGGGAGCACGTTCCAGCTGTGTAAGATCTGCACAGAGAGAGACAAGGACACTCGCATTCAACCCTGCGGGCACCTCCTCTGCCAAATCTGCCTCAGAGGCTGGCAGGTACGCCAGCCGGATAAGTCACAACAACAAACACATCAACTTTTTTCAAGATTCACCCACCCATTGAGTCCTGTGATGCATACTGCCATCAAACTCAAACTGTGCCACACCCAAACTCACCCAACTGTGAGTTACTGTAATGGTACTCTCGTTTGCAACACCCAAAGCGCTTATGATTTACAAGTGCCGTGGCTTTGGAAGTTCTATTACTGTATTATGTCTGCAGTAGAACTTGAGATGTTGCTGCAGAGATATGAAGACCTTTTCACTGCGCAGTGAAAGAGTTGTTGCCAGGCAGCATTGTAGTGTTCCTGAGCTTAAAGACAGATCTGGGCACCGTCTCTAATATGTGGCTTGAGACTTCCTGTGTGTGCTGAGCCACACATCCTTCTCACACAGAGCTGTCACAGTTCACCGTTGTGACACTCACCGCTACAGTTTCCACCGGGTAGCCAGGTCACACACACACACACACACATCAAGACACACTTTAGTACACACTCTCTATGATCAAGGGACACAGCAAGAAGGTTACCGACATCCACTTACTTTGTAGAAAGAGAGAGAGAGAGAGAGAGAGAGAGAGAGAGAGAGAGAGAGAGAGAGAGAGATGAACAATGTGAATGGATGCAGATACACAATTGGATATGCTTCACTATGTCTTAACCACAAATAAATCAGTTGACTTACTGTAAAGGATCTTATTATGCAAATTGCTCACATACAGCACGCACACGCTAATCCACGCACATTTCTTGTAGTAAGCAGGTGTGGACGTGTGTGTTTGCTCGTGCGCGTGAGTGCGTGCGTAATGGCTCTTCCTGTTGCAGAAGTCCGATGGCCACACCTGTCCGTACTGCCGTTGTGACATCAGAGGAATGGAATCCATATTGGTCGAGCCCTACCTGCCCAGTGGAGGCGTCGAGGAAGAGGAGGAGGAAGATGACTTCGAGGATGTGGAGCTGGTGATGAGACAGCTAGCCGCAATGAAAAGGGTACGCCCACGTGAGAGTGTGTGCTTATCTGACCCCTCGCTTTCAGTCTCAGCCTCGGCCTGTTCTTTCTGGGCTGACACCCTCTCTCGTCAGAACTGTGCATTCCCCCCAGACAACCTGATCTCACCTGTTCTTCCAGATGTCTAGTGAGGGCTACCAGGTCCCCGTCTCTCACCTCTCTCCGCCTCTCCTGCCCCCCAAACTGAGCGTATCCTCACCCGGGCCCTCATCACGCTCTGAGTCATGCCACCATGTGGCGGACACACCTGTGAAACATGCACACTCATGCTTCGTGAGTCTACATGCATGCTCGCCAACTGTTTTTTTTTACGTTTTACATTCTGTCACATGATGTCTAAGTGGTTCTGGTTTTCTCAAAAATGTCTGTGTGTCTCCTACAGTCCCACAGTCATGGATTGACAGGCAGAGACCTGACACATCCCAACAGTGCCACCATCAGGTAAGAGAGGGTATGAGGGTCAACAAAGTTCATACAAAAAGCAAAGCACTTACATTTAGTCATTTGGCAGACGCTCTTATCCAGAGTGACTTACAGTTAGTACAGGGACATTCCCCGAGACAAGTAAGGTGAAGTGCTTTGCCCAAGGACACAACGTCACTTGACACGGCCGGGAATCGAATTGTCGACCTTCTGATTACCAGCCCGATCCCCTAACCGCTTAGCCACCTGACTCCTTTCAATTATTGCATTAAGTAGTTGTAACGTGATGAGTTGTGTAAAGATAGACTTGAGAGAGTTGCTGCTTGCATGTCGGCAGTGGCCTAAAGGTGTTTAATAATTTTTTAATTAAATTAAATCATTGAAAGATTTCTTGAAAGGTTTGTTCTAAACACTGTTTGTTTATTTATTTATTATTATTGTTATTGATCCTGGTAAATTGAGTAAAAACATGTTCTCAAGCACAAACACACCTGAAGGGAAAACTGTAGACACTTCCTGGTTGAACTTAATGGACAGCTCATCCACATCCTGTCTCCTCCCCTTCAGATGCCAGTTGGAGGAGCTCACTAACAGCGAGGAGGACAATTCCTGGGGGGCTCAACAGCCTCGGTCACACACCTCATCTAACAGGTCAGCATTGCCTGTCTCCAGTGTGGAGGAGTCCATCTCACTGCCAGCCCAGCTGCCCTCCTCGTTTACGACCAGTGGAGAGGGTGAGTAGGAGAGGCCAGACAACAGCAAGTGGCTACATTCAATACTTCAATACAATCTTTTTTGTTAAATAAAAAGTCAGAAATGAGCTGGCTTGCATAGCAGCTTTGGAGAGCTAGATGGACGGAAGGTTGCGTTACTGTCACCTTTGTAGACCTTTCATCTCTTCACGTCTTTCCATGACACCTTGTGTTTCCATGACACCTTGTGTTACCATGACACCTTGTGTTTCCATGACACCTTGTGTTAACCATAAAGGGGACCCCAAAACTCCCTTAAATCTGCTTCTCTCCTCTCCGTCGCCTCCTTCTCTCCCTCCCTCCAGGCGGAGCAGTCTGGAATGGGCCTTCTATCCCACAGAAGAAGAAAGGGAGGCTAAATGAGAGGGGTGCGAGGACAGCTGAGCACAGGATGAAAGGCCACGAGCAGAGAGAGATGGAGAGAACCATGTCATCCTGATGGAGGTTGAGAATACCAACATCAGCTGAGCTTGGGGAAGAACTCAACCAGACCTCGGTGGGAATCAGTGATAGAAGTGGAATGAGGATGCAAAATATGATGTGTTTTTCAAGTGTGGAATTATGTAAATGTGGATATTTTAATAGGAATTGTAAGCTGCCTTTCTATGAATACTTATGACTTTGGAAACATACTACCTCATTGTTGTCCCATAATTAAACCAACTGACATCATTGACTTTTCATGACCGACTACAATGTGGGGGCCGGGCCCTTCATACCTAGATAAAGAATATTATGTTTGTCCAAGAGGAATAAAATCTGTCTAACTCAAAGCTTTTGGGTCCTCTTACCATGTACAGTATATGGAATATCTATTTAAGGGTATGAATCTTTAAAACGATTTTGAAACAGCTCTGTAATTAAGTCAACACACAGATGCATTGTGGGGAAAGGTGAAGTTTTTATCCAGTGTTTTACAAAGGAGAGAGAATGAGACGGCAGACAATGGTTTAGAAAGACTGAAAGAGTGGGGGTAGAGATGAAGGGATGGAGGGGAGAGGAAGGGAGGGAAAGGGAGGGGAGGGAGAGGGAGGGAGGGAGGGAAGGGGAAAGGAGGGAGGGAGGGAGGGAAGGAAGAAAGGAGGCAGGGAGGACACCCCAAAAGAAGGCCATCTATCTGCATTATGGATTGGCCTCCATGTTGTCTCTGATCCAGTGGACGAACTCGCACACCTTGACGTAGACTCCAGGGGACCCGGCCTCCGCACAGCCCCGGCCCCAGGACACCAGGCCATGAAGCTCCCCTTGACACACCAGAGGACTGCCTGAATCCCCCTGGGTGTGGGAGAGAGAAACACCAGCGGGTCAGCCAGGGTGAGGCGACAGAGGAGGAGGTGCATGTGTGTGTGGGGGGTGGGGATGGGTGAGGATATGGGACGGAGTTTGAAGGAGAGGAAGAGTTCACAACAGCGTTGGGGAAGACACAGGAACACAGGAAATGAATTTTCAAATGATTGTCACGTCCGACAGTTGAATGTGAAGTGTGTGTGTCCGTGGCAGGGGACTTACGTTGCACACGTCCCTGCCTCCGTCCATGAATCCTACACACATCATCCTCTGTGTGATCATGCCGGGGTACGACTCATCACACAACTTCCCATCCACTATGGGCACGTCCAAACACTGCAGGCGTGTGGGAAGGTTTACTGGACACAGACAAGGAGAATGGCTCTTAAACACTGATTCACCTCAACATTTTTAAGTGTTTTGATCCAAATGGGAGTAAAATGCTATTGATTCCTATGCTATGGACTGCAATGCTTCCTGAATGCTGCAATGTTTCATCATTCCAAAGTTTGTTCATGTGTGTATCAGTGAAGACTACGTAGCGTCTGGCTTGACCTCTACTCCTCTCACCCTCGCCGCCCATGGCGGTGTTGCCCCAGCCAGACACAGAACAGCGGATGCCCCCGTATGGACACCCGCTGGGCAGGGGAACAGGCTTCACTGCCTCAGTGATCTGCACCGGGTGGAACAGCTTGATCAGCATGATGTCATAGTCCAGAGTCTGGTAGTCATAGCTACAGGAACAGGAGCGAGGTGACATGGATTCGGGGATTCATTCAAACACTCGTGTCAACGTTAAGAAGTGGAGTTTTGTCTACCTCTGTGCACACTCGCCACCGTGTAACCACAGTAACGGGTGAAGCTCACCTTTGGTGCCAGATGATGTTTTCGGTCTTCATGAGCTGCTCGGTGCCCTCAAACACTCGCAGGTCGTGTTCACCAAGAATGATCTGCATGCTATAGGGGCTGAGGAGAGGGGAGAGGGGGGAAAGTGGAGGGAGAGAGAGGAAGAGAGAGTTTTAGAAAGAGAGAGAGAGACACAGAGAGAGAGAGAGAGAGAGAGAGAGAGAGAGAGAGAGAGAGAGAGGGGTGAACGAGGCAAGTTAAAATCCCTCTCATCTTCAAGGACACTGCTCGTACTCACTTGTACCAGCAGTGGGCGACAGAGAGCACCCACTGCTCGCTGATGAGTACTGCTCCACAGAAGTGGTAACCGTAGTTCAGGGATGCCATATATGGCCTGGAGTTAGGTTCACATTCCTGCCCACCAATGATCCTGCCATCTTCACGGGGCACTGCCACTAAGAGAGACAGAGAATGTAAGACAGACACAATAGGAAAGTTATGAAGTCATAAATATGGCTGATGAAGTCTGCATGTAGAAATGTGTGTGTCTATTTACCAGCAGATCCTACCAGCATTATCAGAGCAAACAGTTTCATGGTGTCCAGAGAGCGTCCAGATATCAGTGATATCCCAAAACAGTCCGGTTGGTATTTATACCTAGCGCCCTGCTCTTCACCCCCCAACCTTCCCTTCAGCCTTTCCTCCCTCCACCTTTCCCTGCGCAGTCTGCCAGGACACACACCTGTGTCACACACACACAGACCTGGTCAAGGACGATACACTTTACACAACTCACACTCGGACACATCAGTGGAAATGAAGTTGGAGCTTATGAAGTTTCTAAGCAGCCGTCTAACAGCAATCCAGATTTGAACGGAACTCAGATATATTTCATTGGTATTTCTTACCATTTAGTTTGTATGTAGGTATTTTGGGGTGGCGACAGGGGATAGGGATGTGGGGTCAAGGAATTCAGGGGGGGGGGGGGGGGGGGGAATTATGTTTTTTGCCACCAAAGATTTGGGCATGAAACCACCATGCCTACAAGGTGTGAGAAAAAGAACACCTGGAGTCAAAAAAAAGAATTGCTGCAAAACATGTTTGTTTTGGCCTCTGCAAGAGGTCATTGGAAACCTCACATATTACTTGGGTATTATGAATTATGCTGAAAAGTACAAAAACCAACAACACTAACCTAGAAATGGATATTACCAATAAACTGGGTTAAACGGTTCATTGATAATAGTAAGTTAAGTTTAAGTGACTAACAGTTAAAATCTCTTTGTGGCAGGCTGGTAGCACTACAAAAAAAGGATAAAGCTATGAGACAGTAAACAAACCTCACATTCAAAAGGTTGGCTGCTCACTGTCGGTTGATAAAAGACAGTTACAAACCGTCAATGTGGAGTCTCTTTGTAAACGTTTAAAAGTTGCACATAAGATTTCCTCCATGTTTCAGACTAGGCCTTTTATCTTGGTATCCATTTACCAAGGTCAATTTGAGACTTGGCACTGGGAGAGGGGAGAGGGAGGGAGGCAGGTGGGAGGGAGGGGGTAGGGGGTTTGTGGGCATGGAGCGAGGGGATGGCGAGGAGGGGTGAGGGAGAAGGGACAAGGAGGGGCGTAAAGTTAAACTGATAAAGGACGGATGTATAAAAGTGAAGCAGAAAAGAGTGCCCAGGTCCACTTTGGGTGAAAAGAATACTCGACGTGTCAACCGCAGCATGATTGGCTTGATTGTACTTGCACTCTTGGGTGCTGCAGGTAAAACACACTCTCTCACTCAAAGGCAGACACACACACACACACAAACCTTGCCTGCAGAAGCAGCAGGTGAAAACATGCGATGCGATTAAGGATGCTAATATCACACACAGTGAGAACAATTATCGTCTCTATTTGTTTTATATACATCACAGCATGCCCCTCACAAATGTGTCTTTCATTTCAGTTTCTACTTCACGTTTCCCTTTCTTATGTACCTCCATCTTTTCCTGTCTGCCTCCCTGCCTCTCTGCCTCCCTGCCTTTCAGCCTCAGTCCCCCTGAACGACAGGATCGTGGGGGGGTATGAGTGCGAGGCTCACTCTCAGCCCTGGCAGGCGTCTCTAAACATCGGCTACCACTTCTGTGGAGCCTCACTCATCAACGACCAGTGGATCATATCTGCTGCCCACTGCTGGATAAAGTGAGTACTATTGGGACAGAGATGTCTCGAAAATATTTGGGCACAGGTAGCCTTTCTCTCTCTCTCTCTCTCTCTCTCTCTCTCTCTCTCTCTCTCTCTCTCTCTCTCTCTCTCTCTCTCTCTCTCTCTCTCTCTCTCTCTCTCTCTCTGTCTGTCTCTAACTCCATCTCCCTTTCCCTCACTTTACATATCCTCTGTTTTATTCAATGTTCTCCCTATGTCCATCTCTCCTTCTTCCCCACTCCCCTTCTTCTCTCAGTCCGTTTGCGCAAATCGCCATCCTGGGGGACCATCACATATGGCAACATGAGGGAACTGAACAGTACATGTCTGTGGATGCCATCTACTGGCACCAAAGCTACGACTACCAGACCATGGACCATGACATCATGCTGATGAAGCTGGCCCACCCAGTTACCTTCAACAAGTTTGTCCAGCCCATCGCCCTGCCCATGGCTTGTCCTAAGGCAGGGGAAATGTGTGTGGTGTCTGGTTGGGGCAACATCTATACAGATTCTGGTATGTCGAGAGATTGGATAGGCCAAGGCAAGGCTTGGCAAGGCTAAACTAGGCTATGCTGGGCTATTAAGCAATAGTGTGGTCTTGAATTGAATGTTTACATTGAAAGGCTTTATTCTTAAATTGATGCATTCTTTTCATTCACCCGATGACGTTTCTCTCTCCCTCCTCATCACTTTCCACCAACTGCTTCTTTTCTGGCTAGTGTTCAATCCGTTTAACCTGCAGTGTGTGGACGTCCCTATTGTGTCGAAGGAGGACTGTGACATCAACTACCCCGGTCAGATCTCAGACACCATGCTGTGCGCCGGCTACCCAGAGGGGGGCAAAGACGCCTGTCAGGTAGGTGACATACACCTTTGCCACCTACGGTCGAATCTGTTGTGTGCCATATAGTACAGGCACCCGACCCATGAAGATAAATTGACAATTCACAGGTGATCATAATGTGCATAAAGTAGCAAAAGAATCAAAGGACTGTTAGTGTAAGGTTTAAATCTTTCATGTTTACTCTCCTCTTCCCCTTCCTCTTCCTTTTCTTACATAATTCCTGTCTCACTATCCTCCAACCCTCCAACCTTCATCCCTCCATCCCTCCTACCTCCCTACCTCCATCCCTCCATCCATCTTACCTTCATCCCTCCTACCTCCATCCCTCCATCCCTCCATCCCTCCATCCCTCCATCCCTCCATCCCTCCTATCTTCATCCCTCCATCCCTCCTACCTCCCTACCTCCATCCCTCCATCCCTCCATCCATCTTACCTTCATCCCTCCTACCTCCATCCCTCCATCCCTCCATCCCTCCATCCCTCCATCCCTCCATCCCTTCATCCCTCCTACCTCCATCCCTCCATCCCTCCATCCCTCCATCCCTCCATCCCTCCATCCCTCCATCCCTCCTACCTTCATCCCTCCCACTTTGTGTTGTTCTCCTATCCTCCTGCCAGCGTGACTCTGGAGGCCCCCTTGTATGCAATGGTGAATTGCAGGGCATCGTGTCGTGGGGCTATGGCTGTGCCCAGCCTGACTACCCCGGGGTGTACACCAAGGTCTGCGCCCTGCTGCCATGGATCAACGAGATCCTCACTAGCTACTAGACTGTACCTTTCCCATCACAGAACATGGATAGACAGAAAAAAAGGGGAGATAAACAGAGAGAGAAAGAGAGAGACAGAGAGAGAGAGAGAGAGAGAGAGAGAGAGAGAGAGAGAGAGAGAGAGAGAGAGAGAGAGAGAGAGAAGAGAGAGAGAGAGAGAGAGAGAGAGAGAGAGAGAGAGAGAGAGAGAGAGAGAGAGAGAGAGAGAGAGAGAGAGAGAGAGAGAATGGGTGGGGGGATTTTTATCCCATATTTAGGGATATATATCTGAGGAACTCCAGGTCAATAAAACAACAGTTTTTTGACTCAGTTTATGTCTGCATAAATTTTTTCAGAAAAAACCTTTTCAACCGTTCAACTGAAACTGCCTCATTTAAGAATAACATTATACATACTGTATATGAAATAATTTTCTCAATCCATGAAACGACCAGTGCAGTCACACAGTCCAATACACTCAGCCCACCATGTGTAACGTGTTCATCTGGGATTGGGACCCCAAACTTTAAAGCCAATAAGTACCTGAAAGACGCCCACTTTGACTGTTAAGACTTCTTTGTTATCATCGGAACAGTGAGGTTCAAAGAAAATGCCATCATGCTGGCCAAGGAGATCAAGAAGATGAAAAATATGTTTTACTTTGTACGGACATTTTTAACATCACAGTTATAGTAGAAAAAAAATATGTTATAAAACCTTGGATTCAAAACATTTTTTTTTTTTTACTGAATATTACTGAATTATTAAAATACTATTTACATTACAAATCATTTAATTTTAAAGTAAAACAAGTCTGAAATATAGAGTAACAATCTCTTTCATATATTGGTTATCTGACGTCTGTTGAAGAGGTAAGCTATATCTTTGTGTTCTGCATTTTTTCTTATTTGTATACAGTCAAACTTTTACACTCAATTGGATTTCGATTTGTTTTCAAATTGTCTAGGAGTTAAGTTTCGGTTTCTAGACATCTCTCTGCTCAGTTTTTCTGATAGGCCTACTTCTGTACACAGATTAAAATTAATACCCAAAAATGTATCAGTGTTTGCATGTAAAAATAATTGTTTATCTTCATAAAACTGCCTGTGACCTTAATGTGTTACGATGTGTTTTGTGTGTGTAGCTACATGTTGGAAGGGTGCTGTCTTTTCTGAGGGGTTTGGGTTATTTATAGGTGCTGATCTGTGTAGCCATCTGTGGCGCTGCTCAAAGAAAGCAAGATTGTATTTTATTTAATTTTCAATGCTGTGTGTAATCGGTCAAATTCAGTTTGCAATTGGATTATATTTAAATATCTGAGACTTTCAGGTGTAGTGTTGAAATAACTGTCATTTTTGCAGTCTTCCTTTTTCTCTTCAAACTGTAGCGTAAGGGGTCCCATTATCGTCCACCTGGCTCTCGACGCTCGTTAGAAATTTGGGAGCCCCTAACTCTACATTCTAACAGTGTTGCACATTCTTTAGCATGCTTCATACTACATCTGGCTTTGTCACTTTTCGAGTGCCAACAATATTGTATTGTGCCAACAATACTATCAGGAAACAGAAACAGTAACCATTACAGATATTATGTGATGATTGTGTAGTTTATGTAAACCGTTTTGTACAGAATGTCAACAAATACTTGCATGTTCAGATAAAACCACATTTCGAAGTTTAGTTGCAAATGATAAAACCTTTTCATCTTGTACACATATAGTCCTAGATGAACTTAATTATACATGAAAATACACATTTTAGTCCAATAAATCAAGTTAACTATCAATATACGTCAAATTTACATAATTAACTATTCTGTCACTTGCCTCTGTTTTATGTTGTGTAACAAAAAGTTACAATGGAGTTATTTAATACAGTTACAAAATAGGGCAAAGTGGCATAGATTGAATAAGAGCTGTCCTCTTATGCTCTGACAGGTTCTCCATCAGTGAATCAATTAGTTTCCGAAAATCATACTTTTCAAGCTCAAATGAAGAGATTAGGTAAACATCCACATTGCCTATGCAGCTCAAGTTGTCCTGACAGCACAATCGGATCTTGTTGAGGACATCCTCCTCGTTGAAGTTTTTTTTCCTGGACTCTGCACTGATGTCGTGATCGATCTTCGAACGTACAAAGTAGAACATCTTCATCCTCTTCTTGATTTCTTTGGCCAGCTTGAGGTCATTCTCTTTGAACCTCACTGCTCCGATGAAAATAAAAAAGTCATAAATATCAAAGTTAACGTCTCTCAAATAGTTTTTGACTCTGAATTTTGGGGTCGCAGTGCCTGGCAGGTCCCATATGAACACGTTAGACATGGAGGGGTGGGGGTATCTCCTGGGTCTCTTGATGATTTCAGTCACCCCAGTTTCTGCGGATCCCGGTTCCTCATCCGCGATCCCCAGAAGGGCATTGACGAAAGTAGATTTTCCTACTCCGCTCTCACCTGTCACAGCAATGTTTATAGTTACATCCTCCGTCGAGTTCTGTTCCTTTCTTGTTTTATCTGCAATCTCCTCTACTTTGGCCCTAAGATAGTTCCTCAACTCCTCTTTCATGACCCGAGGTTCCTCATTTACTGCAGCCATGGTGATCCTAACAATTAACTGTGTGGAAAGAAATTCAGTGTTGGACATAAATATGGAAAAACTTTATTCGATAATGTCTGACGAAAAGTGCAGGTCTATAGTAGTTTGGAGGTATAGCATTTTAGCATTACCAGTATGGCAAGTATCCTAAAGTAAAAACTTTCCAACTTGAACTAGCAAAGTAATCTGCACTTTAATCACATCTTAATCAACTGATATGTTATAACAGATAAGCATTTAAAGGATATAAAACTTTCATGATTATTATTCCTTACCTTCAGTTGTTCAACTAGGCTACTCCCAACAACCACCTCTGAACATATCGTAGCAAAACAAACTCATTCAAAGCCTAAGAACAAGTGCAACTAAACTGGAACATTCCAACATTGCTTTAGCATTCTGGAATGTACTGCATGTGTTTTCGAATGCCAAGAAAGCCAATCATTCTTGAAGGTGCCTGGGGAACGTTTAGAGGAGATGTGAAAAGGAGATGGTGTTAGGCCTATCTCAATATAGTATTGTAATAGCATTACTATAAACTAGTTATTTATTATCTTATGATCTACAAAGTCACAAGATGTAGAGTAATACTATAGATAAAGATACATAGTCTCAGTTGGACAGTGTGTGGTTATACTCTATCGTAGGCTACAGTTGGGTTGTTTATTTGCACAACTCGATCATTGTTCCACGGCGTTCCACGTTTCCACAAAACAGCCATTTGAAATATGAAATATAATGCCAAAAGTGAGACACATAATAGGCCCATAGAGCTAGTTGTTGCTAACGTTGACAATCCAGTTTTGCCTAATAGCGGGCGCCGACTTTCCGCATGCGAGTAGGCTATGGTCAGAATGTTGCCGTTTGCTGGAAAATGGCACACATTGGTCAGACCTTCCACGATTCCACCAAACCCGACTGGACATGTCAAACTCGAAAAATGCCACCTGACCAACAACAACAAACACCGTCACACACAGACTGACTGCACACCAGGGGCGTGTCCAGACATTTTTGATAGGGGTGGCACAAGGGGTGGCCCGCCTCTGACTGGGCATTTAGCCAATCATATTTTAAGATATTGGGGTGGCCAATCAGATTTCAGGGGTGGCCCGTGCCATCCTAGGCCACTCCCTGAACACGCCACTGCTGCACACACTGATCAGACAGTTGGCGTTGGTTAGAATTGGTTGGCGTTTGTCCAGGCAGTGCCATGCCATCTTTCAACTAATTATAGATCAAAACAATATGTTTTTTTATTGAATTGTCATGGTTAGCGCTATATGTATTATATGTTGCTACTATACTGTACTTTTTTATCATTCTTTAAATTAAATGAGATTTGATTATATTTAATCATTTCAACTTCAACTTCAACTTTGAATGTTATTTATCCTTCAAAAGGAAATTAGTGTGCAGCAATTTGAGACTGTCAGGTGCTGTGTTGAAATTAGTAGCCTATATTTCAGTCTTCCTCTTTATCTTTAAATATTCTTAGAACAGGTTATCCGTTTCATGGTTTATTTCAGATGTAAATGATAACAGTCTGTCTTGCAAAAATTCTTTTAACAAGGGACATATAATACATCCAACTTTATCACTTGTGCCAAGTAACAACATTATGGGAAAATAATTATGACATATATTATGATTAATAAATGTTTAGCCTAGTTTATATTTATTACCTAAAACTTCTACTGGGTTGACAGTAAATAAATAAAAAAATGCATTTAGCACATATTATCAGAAAATGCTTACATGTACAGGATAAAACCAAATTTCCAAATTTAGTTGCAAATAATAAAACATTTTCATCTTAGATATTATACACATATTACAGAAATGTTATATTTAGTTAATTAAACATTACAATACACATTTTATTCTAAGAAACCAACTTACCGATCAATACTATGATCTGTCAAATTATGTTTAAATTAATGATTGAGAAACAGTTATAAAAGTTACAGTTATTTAATGAATTTAGCCTATCTAAACAACACATGCATTTGTGTACATGGTAGGAATTGGTATTAGCTAAAAGACGAGGATTTTAAATTTAGCCTACGAAAGGAAGTTTTTACATCACGCTTACACAAAGCACATACCCTCTTCACTCGTGCGACTGAAACAAGCGCCTCAGTGTCCTGTTTCAGTTTTCGAAAGTAAGTGCAATAGCGAGCACAGCTTTAGCGTCATCTGTCATTTCTTTAATTCCTACCTGCAAAAGCTGCAATGTGGTAGTAAATGAAATTCCCATTGCTGCGAGACTTCCAATGCCTGCAATGCCGCTTAACACAACCTCAAAAGCCTTGGCTGTTATCATGGACTTGTGGAATAACATTCCAAGCACCACCCTTTCGTTAATTCCGTTAGCGAAGCGAGAGGTCATTGCTACCCTCAGCTCTCTTTCTGGCTTGTTGATACGGGTAGCGATCCTTCTGATGGATTCTGCATCCAACCCAAAGGAAACATGGGCCTTCTGTAGGAACCCCAGCATGACGCCAATCTCACAACCCACTGAGAGGCCTGGAATGGCAATGGCTGCAGACGTAGCAGCCGCAGCAGACACGGCGATGGCAATTTTGTAGAGCTCTCTCTTTTTTTGTTCTATCATTGGTAGAGAGCAAGCTGGCATAGATTGAACAAGAGCCGACCTCTTATGGTCTGACAAGTTATTAATCAGTGAATCAATTAGTTTCTGAAAATCATACTTCTCCAGATGAAAAGTAGAGATTAGGAAGACATCGGGGTTTCCAATGGTCCTTAGACTGTCCTTACAGCTCAACCGGATCTCGTTCAGCACCTTTTCCTCATTGAAGTTTTTTTTCCTGGACTCTGCGCTGATGTCGTGATCAATCTTCGAACGTACAAAGTAAAACATCTTCCTCCTTCTCTTGATTTCTTTGGCCAGCATGAGGTCATTCTCTTTGAACCTCACAGTTCCAATGATAATGAAAAAGTCATAAGTCTCAAACTTGACGTCTCTCAGATAGGTTTTAGCTTTAAAGTTTGGGGTCCCAATCCCTGGCAGGTCCCAGATGAACACGTTAGTCATGAAGGGGTGGGTGTATCTTGTAGCCATCATGGTGGTTTCAGTCACCCCAGTTTCTGCGGATCCTGTTTCCCCATCCTTGACCCCCCGAAGGGCATTGACAAAAGTAGATTTTCCTACTCCACTTTCGCCTGTCACAGCAATGTTAAGAGTGACACTATTCATCAGGTCCAGCTCATTTCTGGCTGTCTCTGCACTCACATTTGGTCTCTTCAAATAGCTCTTCAACTCATCGATGAAACAGGGTTCGTCGTATATTCCAGCCATGGTGATCCTGGCAAAAAAGCTTATTTTATAATTTCAGAAAAGTTCAGGGTATAGTAATAGAGTTTTTATTTGTATTTTTTACCAGTAATAATGTCAGGTATCCTGAAGAGATGACCCCCCCCCCCCCCCAAAAAAAAAGGAAAATGTCCAACTTAATGCACGTCATCTGTCTTGATCAACTGATATGTTGTAAACAGCTAAGCATGTAAAGGATATGAGACTTAAATGATTATTATTCCTTACCTTCAGTTGTTGAACTATAGGCTTCACTCAAACGCCACCTCTGAACACTGTAGCACGCTGAACAAGTGCAACTAAGCTTCAACATTAAAAATTGCTTAAGCATTCTGGAATGTACTGCAGGTGTTTTTGGAACACCAATAGAGCCAACAGTGTTTTGGAAGATACTATTTTTTGTGATGAGCGGGTGTCAAGGTGACGGGAAAAGTGCCTACCAAAGGCCTTAAGGGGGAGGGCCCTCGAAAACCTTGAAATGAACATTTGTTGAATTAAAAAACTGATAAAACCAAAATAAGATGGGGTTGCAATCTCTTCATGGGGCCCAAAAATTAAAGTGGCACTTCTGGTTGTGAGTAGGTAATGGCAGTGATGTGCCGTTGCCTACCATTACCATTAATTTGTATTGAATCTGGTTGTTTGAATCAAGATTATGCTGCAATAAATGTTTTCAGTTATTTCCCAAAAATTCCAATCAACTCCCAAATATTTCTTTTATTTCCCTAAAATTCCCATGGGAAATTTCCGACCTTGAAAATTTACAGAATTTACCAGGTCTCCTCAGCAAGTTTGAGCAAACACCCTTTTGAAGCCACTTTTCTTCTTTTTGTGCCTCTGCACTCTGACAAAACATTGTGATGGAGCACGTTCTTTAACAATCCATTTGTAGCCTGTCGGCCTGCAAACTAATTGTTTTAAAACATGTAGTTATTCCAAAAATAACCCCTCAAGTTTAATACGTTTTCGAAATTCCACTTTAAAAAAGAATCTCCAGACTAAACCAGGAAGAAAATACTGTACCAAGAGAATTTCATTCAAGAATGTTGCACACCCAGTTGTGGAACTTTTGATGCCCTAGATGAGAAATGTACCGAAAGCCTTCCCCTCAACCTGCATGTCTTGTTTTTCTCAAGTTCCAGCTCATAAGATTTACACAATGGAAGTTCACTTCTCCAATACTGTATAATATGACTACAGATGTTTTTATACAAAATCAAAAAACATATTAAAAATGCCGTGTTTTTTACTAAATGTATTTTATAGGTTTTCCTTTTAACTATTTATTGACCTTGATCTTTTTTACATTTTAATTAATAACTTTGATTCTTTTTAATTTGTATTATTGTATGCTCTGTAGCACTTTGTGATTGCTGTAATATAAAGTGCAATACAAATAAAATGCATTATTATTATGCTTTTGTACAATAAGTATTTGGTTATTTATTGCAGTAATTAACTCAATTCAAAAGCATTGACCATTCACAATGATGATATATATCTGCTGTAATGCTCAATAATACAACAGAATGTTTTTATTTTGGGCTTCTTTTATAGAGGGAACCTATGTGAGCACAAGGAAACATGGAAACTCCACACAGAAAAGCTCACCTTAGCACCAACAGACCCCAAGTGGAATCAAACCCAGAACATCCTTGCTGTGGTAGTGTAAATTGCACTAACAATTTGCACTGCAAAACCATGCCATATATGCCACATATAAACATAGTTAATAATCAATAAGCTTGTTTACAATCAACCTGGGACTATGTCTCTCGGCTGGCCTGGGAACGCCTTGGGGTCCCCCAGGAAGAGCTGGCGGAAGTGGCCGGGGAGAGGAAAGTCTGGGCCTCCCTGCTTAGGTCGCTGCCCCCGCGACCCGATCCCCGGACAAGCGGCAGATGACGACGATGACGACGACAATCAACCTGAGAATAGTAAACCAACACAACAACGTTCAAAGTAGCTAACAGTAGGGTAACATCAATCTTTGTTAGCTTCCATTTATCTGCCTTGATGTATCAAATAAAAGGAGTTCCTGAGTCCTTCATCTATCTCATCCCTACCTTATCTACAGTGTTACACACCAACAGCTTATAACTTAGGTTACTTTAATGATGCTTTACTTGGCAGGATAATTAAGACGTAGTTCATACAAGAACGATACTACAATCCATAGTTAAGTTGAATTTCTATGCTGCACATTCCTCAATGTCACATGCACAGGTGTTCAGATGCACACAGCACACTACGTACTGAAGGGCTATTGGGACACACCCCTTGCATGCCCTGTGCATTTCCCAACAGGGCCGGCGTTTGCTACAGGCGAACTAGGCAGCCGCCGCCTTGGGCGCCATGAAGAGGGGGGCGCCAAATTCCGAAGTGCGTTCATTAATTTACCGTCTCTCTCTCTCTCTCTCTCTCTCTCTCTCTCTCTCTCTCTCTCTCTCTCTCTCTCTCTCTCTCTCTCTCTCTCTCTCTCTCTCTCTCTCTCTCTCTCTCTCTCGCTGTTTCTCTCCCACTGTCTTAGGCTCTCTCTTTCTCTTGTATACCGTCCCGCACCACCAACAGAGGGCGCCGAGCAGGGGGGGAGGGGGGTGCTGTTGAAACATCTCGCCTAGGGCGGTTAAGGTGCCAGCGCCAGTCCTGTTCCCCAATCACATGCAGAGATCATTTGTAGATTTCTGCACATTACCTCATCACTTACTACATTTGAGCCCAAAGATTACATTCAGTCAAACAATTTTCTTTCATAATTCTATTATTTAAATAATTAATTGAAGTTCTGCAAAACAAAATAAAAAAAATGAAAAATTCTGGTCAAGCACTAGAATAATTCAAACTTATGTTCAAGATAGGTCTTTGTGTGTGTATGGTCTGAGGACACAGATACAGACATATGCTTACATTTGCACAAAAGTTCAGTCAATTCAGTTTCACAAGTGATTTTTTTGTATCATATAACTCTGTTAAGCTCGCAGACAAACACCCGAAAGAGCAGGGGCACAGACTTGCGAATGGCAATAAGGACTCTTAAGTTACACCTGCAGTTTTCATAACATACTTCTGATTGGTCTAAAAATAAGAACTTCTTGAAGGACTAATTTCAGCGAAGACACTTTTCATCTGTCATAATAATGAAGTCAAAAACCCTTTGGCAATGGAGATACTTATAAATATTGGTCATGAGAAAATACATGAGACAAGTCAATGTTATTTTTTTAAACTTTATTTGTATTTTACACCTGTTTGACTGAGTGGTTGAACACTGCACAGGGTCCAGAGTGGTGTGACTGTGCTGGAGGTGGGTTCCTGGGACCAGACTTAATAGCTGGCCATGGTGCTGGTGAGCCAGTCGTTAAAGATGCACACCTGGAGGTGAAGAAAGATACGTTAGTGGGTGTTATGTGAAAACAATCAGTCACAATTATGATTCATTTCTGATGAGCTTTATCGGACTCTGTAACATTTTAATTATTCCAACCTCAGGTCTAACCATGTACAATTGCATACATAACTAATACGTATTTTTGATACATTTTTGTTATCTATCAAAGGCCAACAAATAGAGATTCATGAGATTGCCTCCAGTAATAAATACATTTATAAATATCCACCACTGAATAAAAACAATCACATCCAGTTACATGATTTATTACTCAAACTAACAAACAGCATGAAGAACGTTTTGTCCAGTCTCACCTTGGCGTAAACACCGGGGTTACCCCTCTCGGCACAGCCGTAGCCCCAGGAAACGACACCCTGGAGCTCACCGTTGCAGACCACGGGGCCACCGGAGTCACCCTGAGAGGGAAGGAGAGAGAGAGGGAAAGGAAGAGGAAAAGGCAACATGAGAAGGAGACTGAAGTTTTAGGACTTCATGACAGTTGTCATGTTGTGAGACCATTAGTTGAGCAACAGCAGCCTCTACAGATAAATGTTGTTCATCACAGTACCTGGCAAGAGTCCTTGCCTCCCTCCAGGTAGCCAGCACAGAACATGGCGTTGGTGATCTGGCCAGGGTAGGAGTTGTCACAATCCTTGAAGGAAAGGATGGGGATGTCCAGACACTGCAGCTTGTCACCATTAGCAGCTATAAGATGTGATGGTGACAAAGGAAAAAGAGGTAGATAATGTTAAGTCAGTTACACACTTTCTCGTAATACTGGACATAAACAGCCTGTACCCCAAAATCACAATACCATGGTGGTCCATACTCACAGGAGCTCATGGTGTTGCCCCAGCCAGAGACTTTGCACATGGTGCCAGCGGGGGCACAGCTGGAGGGCAGAGCCACGGGCTGCACGAAGGCGTTGAGGGTGGCGGGCTTGCTCAGCTTGATCAGCATGATGTCGTTGTTGATGTTGTAGGAGCTGTAGTTGGGGTGACGGATGACGCGGGCAGAGCTGATGAACTGCTCGTTACCCTCGTTCACTCTGATGTGGTGCTCCCCAAGACGAACCTCCACACGACTGAAAGAGAAAGAGAGATGCATGAGAAAGGGAGAAAGACTATGTTGTTTTTCAAAACAGGAATTGTAAAGTTGCAATCCATGTTAGAATAGGATGCTGGTAGAAAGCAGAGCACAAGTCAACATGGGGGCTACTCACGACTTGTAACAGTGAGCAGCAGACACAACCCAGTTCTCGTTGACCAGGGAGCCACCGCAGAAGTGGTACCCAGAGTTCAGAGACACCTGATGGGGCTGGGAGTAGGGCTTGCACTCATACCCTCCTACGATCTTGTCCTCCTCCGTGGCAACTGAAACCAAAAGAAAGGCATTCAAACTATTCTATTTTCATCACTGACTGAGTTTACATGCAGTGTCTTGATGACATATTAAAGATAATTTAATTGTCCGTTGAGGAGAGTGCTGGGTGGGAAAGATGTGAAGGAGCTTTACTCACAAGCAGCTCCGATGAGCAGAACGAAGACCAGAGACCTCATGGTTGCTGTGTGATCCTGTTGATGAGAGGTCCAGACCTGCACACCTGCTTTATATACACGGCCAGACACGCTGTCACAGCTCCGGGACAACCTCATTGGTCAGCAGGGGGCCAGCGGAAAAAGGATAAGATTAGGTTATTCCTTATCAGAATATGTAACACATACATGTAACCTTCATATCTAGAAAACTCTTTGTTAAATTATTATTTTTTGTCCGGTGGATAAGCACCAACTTGTTGAACCTGCAACTTGCAGAATTATATTGTCCTGATTCAAATTGAATATCAGGCAATTACATTTTTTACTTATTTCATTTTAGTCAGTGTTGCTCCTTACATGAAATTGGTGAATTTCCTTAAAATCATCACCCACTTTGATCATGCAGTAGAAGGTCGATTTTGTCTAAGTGTTTCAAACCTTCCCGTTGCTAAGTAAACTGCTATATTGTGTACTAAATACTCTCTTCACAAGGAATTAAACAAAGGCTATTGAAGTCTTCCATCAGGAAACAGAAAAATATCCATATCTCATATCAATGTTTTTTGGTTTGAAAAATATACCTCTGAAAGTAGTTAGTTATTCTACAAAAGCACATTTCAAACTGTATTTTTTTTAAATGTTTATCTAAACCTTCCTCAGCATTAGCTGGTTGTGTGTGTTGTAGTCACATCTGAGACTATGGCCGCAGCTGTGAGGTTCTCATACAGTGGCTTTGTTTGCCTGGGAAAGTCTGCACATACAGAGCTGGCTAAAGGTAACATCTCACATGAACACATGAGAATATATAGGCATATCAAGGAATATAAAAGCTGCAATTAAAAGACAAACTTATAACAGTATTAGTTTGACAACTCCATGGGACAGTGATCCACACGTTTCAATCAACTGTCATTTCTTGTTTCCTTTTTGGTGCCATCATGTACTTCTTCACCTCTACCTGTAACTTATGGTGTCACATGGGAAATGTAGTCATTTTTATTGTAGTTTCTTTCATTGGAATTGATTCTTACTTGAGGGTGGATGGTGATAAATTAGTTTGAACGTAATAAATATTAGATTCTTAGCAAAATAAGGGTGATGTATGCAGTTGAAATACATTTAAAAGGACAAATGTTGAAGAATGTACTGAAGTAGAGCAACTTTAGTAAATGTAATCAAATGTGATAAACCCCAATCCCAACCATGTCCTAAACAGTGTTCAACTTGTAACCATCAAACCGAAGATTCAAGGTTCAATGATTTGAAGTTAGACTGGAGAACTTTTTTGAGCACCAGACTATCCTGAAAAGAAATATAGAGCTCAATCCCAGAGAAAAAGTACAAAGGTCGTGAATATTACTGTAATTGTTATATTTTGTGATTGTTGTGCTAGCGTAACACAGCATGCGAGTGGTTTAGTCTCCTGTGATGGTTATGTTATGTTATGGTAATGTTTGTTTCAGTGTTTCTGTGTTCTAATGTCCATCTTCTCTGTGATTCAAATGGAATTACTGTGATGCTAGAAAAAAAGCTGAATTGTCTGACAAAGTCTAGTCAATCAAACAGTCAACCAACCAATCAATAAATCTTAAGTGTTCAAGTGACGTTGCTGTAAGGACAAATGTAGCAGTAGTAGGGAGTCAAGTGACTGAGCGGTTATGGTGTCGGGTTAGTCATCTGAAGATTGCCAGTTCGATTCCCGGCTGTGTAAAATGACGATGTGTCCTTGGGCAAGGCACTTCACCCTACTTCCCTCAGGGGAATGTCCCTGTACTTACTGTAAGTCGCTCTGGATAAGGGCGTCTGCTAAATAACTAAATAGAGTTTTAGTTTAGTTATTTATTTAAAATAATTTACTGAGTCCCAATGGACTGCTGACAATCGCTAAAAGTATTTATTACGTTATTAGGTTGGAATAATTTTGTGCAAAGAAATACTGAAGGAAACTCAAATGTATTCAAAATCTTTTATTCATCAAAAGATTCTCATCATGGATGCAATACGATCACAGGTTTGACAACATAGAATGATGAGCTGTGTGGCCACAGTGGAGGTCTGTTCCTGGGATCAGACTTAGTTACTGGCCATGGTGCTGGTGAGCCAGTCGTTGAAGAGGCACACCTGAAAGTGGAGACAGATACACATTAGTGGATGTGGATGACGGATATTGATGGAATGAAATAAATACATCACAAAACATATCCTTTAGTCTCACCTTGGCGTAAACACCCGGGTGATCCCTCTCGGCACAGCCGTAGCCCCAGGACACGACACCCTGGAGCTCACCGTTGCAGACCACGGGGCCACCGGAGTCACCCTGAGAGAGAGGGAGAGAGAGACATGATGAGATAAAGAAGGAAATGAATGGGCAGATAGATGTTAGTTTCAAACTAGATAACATCTCTATATTGCATTACTGGGAGGTCAGAGATGCACACACCTGGCAAGAGTCCTTGCCTCCCTCCAGGTAGCCAGCACAGAACATGGCGTCGGTGATCATGCCAGGGTAGGAGTTGTCACAATCCTCGAAGGAAAGGATGGGGATGTCCAAACACTGCAGCTTGTCGCCATCAGCAGCTGTAAGATGTGACCGTGACAGTAAGAAAGACAAGGAGAAAGAGGTAGATGTTGTTGAGTCAGTCACACACTATCTGTTGATACTGGACATAGACAACCCAAAATCACAATATCATGGTGGTCCATACTCACAGGAGCTCATGGTGTTGCCCCAGCCAGAGACTTTGCACATGGTGCCAGCGGGGGCACAGCTGGAGGGCAGAGCCACGGGCTGCACGGCGGCGTTGAGGGTGGCGGGCTTGCTTAGCTTGATCAGCATGATGTCGTTGTTGATGTTGTAGGAGCTGTAGTTGGGGTGACGGATGACGCGGGCAGAGCTGATGAACTGCTCGTTCCCCTCGTTCACTCTGATGTGGTGCTCCCCAAGACGAACCTCCACACGACTGAAAGAGAAAGAGAGATGCATAAAGAGTCAATGTTTTTCCTAAAAACATTTTAGGATTGCATTTACAGTAAAGTTGCATTCCATGTTAGGAATGGGATGCTGGTAGAAAGCAGAGCTCAAGTCAACATGGGGGCTACTCACGACTTGTAACAGTGAGCAGCAGACACAACCCAGTTCTCGTTGACCAGGGAGCCACCGCAGAAGTGGTACCCAGAGTTCAGAGACACCTGATGGGGCTGGGAGTGGGGTGTGCACTCATACCCTCCGACGATCTTGTCCTCCTCCGTGGCAACTGAAACCAAGGGTAAGACATGGTTTGTGTCAGGTCAGGGTCAGGGTTATATTCATAACCATCAAACTCTTCTCATTTATTATGACTTATAATCAAATTGTTGAAGAAACCACAAATATTAAGATATTATTTACAAGCAGCTCCGATGAGCAGAACGAAGACAAGAGACCTCATGGTTGCTATGTGATCGTATTGATGACTTCCAGACCCACACACCTGGCTTTTATGGAATTTGTGAATGTCCAGATCCTGCAACAGACCACGCCTTGAACACTGAAAGGACCAATTACATTCCCTGGAGAGTTTATCAGCACCTGTTTGGTTGGGGGGAGGGGAGGGGGTAATGCAATACTTTGTAACAAAATATCATATTCATAAAATATAAATAGTACAAATACGTTTCAATCCAATTTTACACCTTATCTTTCACCACAACATAAATAGCTTTTGCTTTAGAGTCTGTTTCTTTGAAACTGCAGAGAAAATTTAAGAAACTAAATATTGCAGCATTTATGTATCTCAGAGCCCACAGACACATGACTGTTTATTCAAACAACATTTTACGGCTGATTAAAACAGTGAAAACTTATCTTAAGATATCTTAACCTTCCATGTCGGCCCTACAATGACAGGAAAGGCAACCCAGTATCAGCTTTACACTATGTGCTTTGACACATACACATACATGTGTGGTTTGTTCTTGTTGATATATTAGTTGCACTGTATAATCTGCAGCTCTTCTAGTTAAACACCCCAGTTGCAACATCAACAAGTCTCTGCAGCTGGTCATGTTCACATCACGACTCTCTGGACTTGACCGTCTCAGCTTTTCACCCCCCCTAACTTAACAAGTAGCTTTGGTTAATACAGCACAGTGTAATTATGTTAATAATACAAATAATAATAATAATAAATTGTATTTCTAACGCACCTTTCATCTGGAAACATATCTCAAGGTGCTACAGTTAATAATTATAAAACAAGGTAAAACATCAATATAAAATACAATTAGACAATAAAAATTAATAAGATCTGATGTTGGATGACGTCTGCCATGAGAATATTGTTACTTGCAAATCACAAAACCACAGCATCATTAATAACATATTACATCAGTTGGCAAAATGTGTCCCCAAAATAAACTTAAGTCCAGTGGCTTGTGCAAGTTGTAATTTCCTCCCGATCACATGTCGTCTCTGGTTCATGGAGTTCTTATTGGACAGGGAGATGATCGTGTGACCTCTTTAGAAAATCTCTCCTATTATATAATGTACCTGGGCACGTAGCAGAAAAAATTACAAAAATTAATAGATGATTAAAATGCTAGGTCACATTCAAAGTAAAATCTCTCAAGTTTCATTTCACGTTTCTTTTTAATTGTGTCAATGCCTGGGAAGTTATTAGTATGTCTGTTTGTCTAACAACATGACAAAACGTGATGATGTGTTGTTAATTATTATCTTTGGACATAATGTGGTTTAATTGTTTTAACAGACAACCATCAAATATAATTTCTGTGTGGTGGATAATGATTTGTTTTGATGTGTCAACAAGAGTTAAAGTGATTTCAATTTTCATATAAATCTTTACAATGTTGAAGAAACCCCTTAAAAAGAATAATCTCAGTTGTTTGTGACAAAAAGCTAGGGTCGGCCTTGAGGCGAGGCTATTCTGAGAAACTTTCCAGACAAATATCATTCAAGGTTGTGAATCTTACAGCTGTGTCTAGGTCTGTTCAAGATAAAGACCAAATAGCCAAACGTGTTGGTCTCATGAGCCTGCTATAGGTACTTTCTTTGCCAGCTGTGGTACTATTAATTAGGAACAGAGCAATAAAGAGTAATAAATGTACCCCACATCTTTTTAAGTTTTTTGATCTGACATTTGACTTTTTTTATTATTTATTCATTGACAAAGAATTGTGTATACAAAGGATATACTGAATTTAAGTGTAACATTCATGTATCGTTTGCACTCTGTATCTTTTGGTATTTTTAGGTTAAATAGTAAATTATGGCTACTTATATTTACATTTTTTATTCCCCTTAGTATTAGCTAGACCCCCCTTAGTATTAGCTAGACTTTGTTCCTTTTGTATAGTTAGTCCACATATTTAATTTTCAATATTCCTATATGTTTAATGTATGCACCTCCCTGCCACAGTAAATTCCTTGTTTGTGCAAACACTCATGGCGAATAAAATCCCTTCTGATTCTGATTCTCTTAAGAATTTTCACATTAAATCCATTGATAATATGTTGTTGTAGTATTTATTTATTTTACAGTTAGATGATGGACTTTTTGTTGCAATTAATCTCATATCTGTACTTCTCTGTCCTTACCAACAGATCACACATTAATGTTTCCTGAAAGCACAATTGTAAATGATAACAAACAAAAGTCAAATTATTATGAGAGCAGTGTTTGAGCGTTTTTTCATACCATGGAACGTTGTGTTTTCTGCAAAGTCATTTCAATATGTAACCATTGGAAAATTACGTTATTTCAAAGTGATCAGAACATGAAGAATTACAAGGATGGTAAAAATAATCAGATCAAAGTCTATTTGTATTTTTTTGATTGGCCAGCGTTTGACCAATCAAAATGCTCAATGAAACAGGGCGGCCGTCCCGTTTGTAGATATAAACCTGGAGGGGCTTCAGATTTCCCATCAATCGCATCACACAGCAGCCATGAGGTCTCTGGTGTTCATTCTGCTCATCGGAGCTGCTTGTGAGTAGAGGCACATCTGATGATGTTCTCCACAGTCTAATGATCTGTCTTTTCAAGACACATTTGGCATGCTGTTTAGTGATGCTAGCTGTTTTTAAAAAATCATCTGATCTTCAACAGATTGTATCTAAACTAAGTGATGAAAATAAGGACCCTGTTTTTCAGACATGGATTAGACCTAGTCCTGAAGTCCCAAAAAATCTATGAAGTTTTTAGGGGTTCATCCATGTCAGGGAAACTGGGCCACAAAGTTGAATGGTTTTGAATCTGACCCTAACCTGACACAAACCATGTCTTACCCTTGGTTTCAGTTGCCACGGAGGAGGACAAGATCGTCGGAGGGTATGAGTGCACGCCCCACTCCCAGCCCCATACGGTGTCTCTGAACTCTGGGTATCACTTCTGCGGTGGCTCCCTGGTCAACGAGAACTGGGTTGTGTCTGCTGCTCACTGTTACAAGTCGTGAGTAGCCCCCATGTTGACTTGAGCTCTGCTTTCTACCAGCATCCCATTCCTAACATGGAATGCAACTTTACTGTAAATGCAATCCTAAAATATTTTTGGGAAAAACATTGAGTCTTTCTTATGCATCTCTCTTTCTCTTTCAGTCGTGTGGAGGTTCGTCTTGGGGAGCACCACATCAGAGTGACTGAGGGGAACGAGCAGTTTATCAGCTCTGCCCGCGTCATCCGTCACCCCAACTACAGCTCCTACAACATCAACAACGACATCATGCTGATCAAGCTGAGCAAGCCCGCCACCCTCAATGCCGCCGTGCAGCCCGTGGCTCTGCCCTCCAGCTGTGCCCCCGCTGGCACCATGTGCAAAGTCTCTGGCTGGGGCAACACCATGAGCTCCTGTGAGTATGGACCACCATGGTATTGTGATTTTGGGGTACAGGCTGTTTATGTCCAGTGTGTGACTGACTTAACAATATCTACCTCTTTCACCTTGTCTTTCTTACTGTCACATCTTACAGCTGCTGATGGCGACAAGCTGCAGTGTCTGGACATCCCTATCCTTTCCTTCGAGGATTGTGACAACTCCTACCCTGGCATGATCACCGACGCCATGTTCTGTGCTGGCTACCTGGAGGGAGGCAAGGACTCTTGCCAGGTGTGTGCATCTCTGACCTCCCAGTAATGCAATATAGAGATGTTATCTAGTTTGAAACTAACATCTATCTGCCCATTCATTTCCTTCTTTATCTCATCATGTCTCTCTCTCCCTCTCTCTCAGGGTGACTCCGGTGGCCCCGTGGTCTGCAACGGTGAGCTCCAGGGTGTCGTGTCCTGGGGCTACGGCTGTGCCGAGAGGGATCACCCGGGTGTTTACGCCAAGGTGAGACTAAAGGAGATGTTTTGTGATGTATTTATTTCATTCCATCAATATCCGTCATCCACATCCACTAATGTGTATCTGTCTCCACTTTCAGGTGTGCCTCTTCAACGACTGGCTCACCAGCACCATGGCCAGTAACTAAGTCTGATCTCAGCCCAAAACCATCACAGATGCCTAACTCTACATCATTTCGTCCTAGAGATTGAATCTTGATAATAAATAAAGCATTTGGAATATATGTTTTTTGGGGGTATTCTTTTATAAATTCAAGGAAATAGAACAGCTTTGTCTTAATATCACAACTATATATTATCGTTTGAACGTTTGAGCGTACATTAAGACATTTTACATTAACTTACATGTATGTTAGGAGGTGATTGAGAGGTGACTAAAAACGACTTAATCGATAAGGTACATGATCACAGTGCATTAGCAGAACATGGCATGTATAACATTCACATTCAAATAATGGCATATCATCACATTTGTAACTGAACATGAACACAAACAATAACATAATTTAAACAGTAAAAAGAAAAGTACAGCTCTTTAACTAAAAAGTAAAATGCTCTGAATTTCAAACTTTCAAAAACAGATTAATGTATCAGACAGTTCCAATGGTGACGTGTTTTTCCTTAAGTAGAACACACACACATGGACACATTCTGATAAGGAATCACTTAATCTTATCCTTTTTCCGCTGACTGGCCCCCTGTTGACCAATGAGGTTGTCCCGGAGCTGTGACAGTGTGTCTGGCCGTGTATATAAAGCAGGTGTGCAGGTCTGGACCTCTCATCAACAGGATCACACAGCAACCATGAGGTCTCTGGTCTTCGTTCTGCTCATCGGAGCTGCTTGTGAGTAAAGCTCCTTCACATCTTTCCCACACAGCACCCTCCTCAACAGACAATTAAATTATCTTTAATATGTCATCAAGACACTGCATGTAAACTCAGTCAGTGATGAAAATAGAATAGTTTGAATGCCTTTCTTTTGGTTTCAGTTGCCACGGAGGAGGACAAGATCGTCGGAGGGTATGAGTGCAAGCCCTACTCCCAGCCCCATCAGGTGTCTCTGAACTCTGGGTACCACTTCTGCGGTGGCTCCCTGGTCAACGAGAACTGGGTTGTGTCTGCTGCTCACTGTTACAAGTCGTGAGTAGCCCCCATGTTGACTTGAGCTCTGCTTTCTACCAGCATCCTATTCTAACATGGAATGCAACTTTACTATAACTGTTTTGAAAAACAACAAACTCTTTCTCCCTTTCTTATGCATCTCTCTTTCTCTTTCAGTCGTGTGGAGGTTCGTCTTGGGGAGCACCACATCAGAGTGAACGAGGGTAACGAGCAGTTCATCAGCTCTGCCCGCGTCATCCGTCACCCCAACTACAGCTCCTACAACATCAACAACGACATCATGCTGATCAAGCTGAGCAAGCCCGCCACCCTCAACGCCTTCGTGCAGCCCGTGGCTCTGCCCTCCAGCTGTGCCCCCGCTGGCACCATGTGCAAAGTCTCTGGCTGGGGCAACACCATGAGCTCCTGTGAGTATGGACCACCATGATATTGTGGTTTAAGGTTACAGGCCTTTTATGTCCAGTATTAACAGATAATTGTTAATACTGTGTGTAACTGACTTAACAATTTCTACCTCTTTCTCCTTGACTTTCTTAATGTCATGGTCACATCTTACAGCTGCTAATGGCGACAAGCTGCAGTGTCTGGACATCCCTATCCTTTCCTTCAAGGATTGTGACAACTCCTACCCTGGCCAGATCACAGACGCCATGTTCTGTGCTGGCTACCTGGAGGGAGGCAAGGACTCTTGCCAGGTACTGTGATGAACAACATTAATCTGTAGAGGCTGCTGTTGCTCAACTAATTTCCACCTCAAATAATCCAAGTGTCATGATGAAGGCCCAAAGATTTTGAATTTAGTAAGTGAGAAGTCTCCTTCTCATGTTGCCTTTTCCTCTTCCTTTCCCTCTCTCTCGCCCTCTCTCAGGGTGACTCCGGTGGCCCCGTGGTCTGCAACGGTGAGCTCCAGGGTGTCGTGTCCTGGGGCTACGGCTGTGCCGAGAGGAATAACCCCGGTGTTTACGCCAAGGTGAGACTGAAGAAGAGGTTTCCTGTAGAGTTTTCATGTCAAAATTCTGAGATTTACTTTCTTGAAGTGAACAGACAACCCTGGGCTATAAACGTAAAAGTTACTGGCAGAATAACTGCCATCATTTTCAGAGTACTTCCACTAATATTTCTCTCTTACTTCACCTCCAGGTGTGCCTCTTCAACGACTGGCTTACCAGCACCATGAACAGCTACTAAATCTGATCTTAGGAACAGACCCACAACAAGATAACATCACAGATTGCGGCTCGTTCAACATATAGAGCTACCTTTTATTATGAAGTTCGAAAACAAAATAAAATTTGAATTTGACTCTGTTGTCTTGAATTGTTGTTCATATGGCAGGTGGTAGAAGCTGCCGGCACGTAGTTACCATCCATGTAGGCTATCGTATGTAAGAAACTCAGTGCACAATAAATAGTATTTCTAGGTGGTTCTTTGAAAAGATTATAAAGCATGTAGCCTCATATAGGATATTTCACAGTTGCTTAATTTCCCACTGCAATTGTAACAGATATTTCCCCCCAAAAATATGCAAACACAGTTTTACCCCCCAACATTTTTTACTCTCAGCCACCGATATTGCAACCCACTGAGTCTCCGTCGAGAGATGTGCTCCAGAACGGGCACGCAGGGGCGGATCTATAAAAATATTCGCGGGGTGGCACGAGGGTGGAGATTTTGAGGGGTGGCACCCCCGTGGCAGAAGTGTATGCTGATTTAATCGCAGTCATATTAATCAATGTTTATTTGGAATCAATGTGTATTTGGAATCAATGTTTATTTGGAATGCCCCCCAAGACATTTTAACTCAAAAACATTAGGCAACATTATTATGGCACATTATTAAAGCCTTAAATCAAAGATATTGAGGAAACACTGAAAAATTTAAACAAAAGTGTTTTCATTGATTTATTGGCTATTGGTTACTCAATAATAAACTGTATCACCAAACCGAAGGTTGGACAACTTGGTCAGCTAGTAGTAGAAAAAATGTACAACAAGTTTGAAGTTTGTATGGTCGATTTTGACAAAGATATTGAAGAAACACTGAAAACTGTGTGTATTCAAATGTCTGCTTGGTTTTTCGTCATTCAGGCTCTCTCCTAAATATCCTCCCTAAATATGACACGGAGACTGAACGGAGGTACAAATATGAATGTTTGTTGAATCTCAAATATAAAACTGATTTCACCTCGGTCTCTGCGCAGTGGGGAGGGTGGTTGGAGTCGTCTAGTGCTGCATTCACTTGCAGTGGGATATTAGCAAGCCCAAACGTAATTCGCGAGCGCAGAATTCCGACGAAAACCCCCGGAATTTCAAATATAATGCATTGGTCTGGGGCAACATTTTTATTAACTTGTCAACTCATATTACGTCTCTATTCTTTTGAATTATTTAACCTGTAAACAAGTGATAAACTCGCCCAGGGCGCCCAATGTGCTAGGACCGGCACTGGTCGGTGGACTGAGAAGGGTGGGCGGAGTTGTCTCGAGCTGCATTCGCTTGCAGTCGGATATTCGACATTCGTTCTCGCAAATGTTCGATGAGCCACAACTTTTCTTTGTTTTTAAAGCTGCCAACTGGGGTGGCAGCTGGGGTGGCAAGGCTATATTTAGGGTGGCAGTTGCCACCCCATGCCACCCTGGTAGATCCGCCCCTGCAGGCACGATGTGTCATATCAATTCAATCTCTCGGGGTGATACATAGAAAAGGGACAAAAACTATGACAAATATTTTGTCAATGTAAGGGGATGGAAATAGTTAATACAAAACTAAGATTACCCTACCTTAAATGCAAAGTAGGCTTGTTTCTACGTTTAAAAACATTTAATGTAAAAAAGTACAAAGAAATGTACAAAAATAAATAACGTGCAGTATGTTACAGTGGTTCAGTCTAATTTCTTACAGGGAATGCATTTATGAAGATTGTACTGTTTATTTGTATTCATTTTCAAGGCGGAACAAATCTTACCCCGGAACAATTATACTAAATCAGATACCCAGCCGGTCAACTCGTTTAGCACCACAGTCAAAGTCAACCAGTGAAATCAAACGGCACTTTAGTAGATATCTTCGACCTCGAGGATAGGCTCTAAGAGCGTATATTTCTTTTTTGTGTTACAATACCAAACAAGTATTTGAGGAGGGGGACGCAGTTGTGTCTTCTTCTGGCCCTTCTTCTTTGACTTCTTCAGGCAAACCTTTCGGCAAGATGCGCCTTACTTTGCAGATGTTAATTTCCCATGGCCGAGTTGCCCGTAAAATGGGTCTCGGTCCCGAGTCTCGTATCAATATGCTACGCAATATGCTTACGGGGCTCGTTCGCCACGAAAGGATAGAGACCACTCAAGGACGTGCGGACGAAGTTCGGTTCTACGCGGAAAAGGTGAGGGCACGACGCGTTGAGCTGGGTAGCTCTAGCTAACTAAGTCGCCATGCAGGCGTTAAGCTACCATTGTATTTTTAGCTTGAAAGAGCTAACGCTGTTTGCATTGTTATATTGATGTTTTTTCTAGTTGATTGACTATGCAAAGAAGGGAGACACTGACGAGAAAGCAATGAAAATGGCTAGCTTTTGGCTCACGGTAAGTGTTCTCTAGCTAGCCTTTTAAGTATTTTGTAGAACTCATTTACATTTAGTCATTTAGCAGACGCTCTTATCCAGAGCGACTTACAGTAAGTACAGGGACACAATGTAATTTGGCACGGCCGGGAATCGATCTGGCAACCTCCAGATTTCTAGTCCGATTCCCTAACCGCTCAGCCATCTGACACCCTGCTGTTCATGCTGTTGTGTTGAGTTAATGAACTGTTGTCTCCTGTGTCACTCAAGGAAAAGGATCTTGTTCCAAAGCTCTTCAAGGTTTTGGCCCCTCGATTCGAAACTCAGAATAAAGGCTACACGCGCATGGCTCGCATTCCTAACCGAGAGAACCTGGACCGGGCCAAAATGGCTGTTCTTGAGTACAGAGGAAACCCTTTCCCACCCCTGTATCCTGTCAGAAAAAACAGTGAACTCAACCTTATCAACCAGCTGCTGAAAGGCTATAAAGAGGAGAAAGCACAGAAGACAGTCAAAATCTGACCAGCAAACTGCCGTCTTTTATGTCCATGCAGACAACTGGAAGAAAGGCTTCCAGGAAGCTTTGCGACATGCACACCAATCCCTTCACATCTTCCATGTGTATTTGTATGAAAAATGTATCAAAAATAAATTATTGTTTATCCTTGACTGTCCACTTAATGCATTTTAAACATTGGCATGGCAAGATAGAGAAAGATGGAGTGTCGAACTTTCCAAATGACAGTTTTGGAATCCATGTCTTGAAACCTGCACGATAGCCAGGTAGTGGATTTGGTGGTCAGCCCTGGGCTGTGCTGTAGGTATTGTGAACTTAATTCCGTACATCTACAGGCTGCAGGAGCTTGGTGCAAAGCAGCTCTGGAATTTAGTTTCCCCTGAAACCATGCTAGTTTATGCTAGTTTTTGCACAGTTGCTAATGCACATTTTTGAAAGAATGGCTACATTTGTCAAAACATAAATCCGAAAACACTCAACGCTAAACTTTCTTGCAAAAGGAAAAAACAAATTCAAAATAAAAATGAGTCTTCAAATGACATGTATACGCATGTCTAAAAACCAATTGCTCACTGATGTGCTGCTTGGCAAACACTGAGTGGAAAACACTAATATTATAGTTTCAATAGGCCTTTTGCAATTTTTGTGCAAGTACAGTAGCCTTTAAGTATTCTAAGCTCAAATATAAAACACAACATAAAATTGAACATGCTGTTTTTCAGTGTTCGAGTAACGATGCATGAAACGAGCAAGGCTTTAACAAAACTGACCAATTTTATTTTTGGCAAAAAAGTATGTACAGCGTATTCAAGATCTCCTTATTTGACACCAATAAAATTCATTTATTTTTTAACAATGCTTCTGTGATGTGCTCTTAACCATATCTATCTCAGTTGCCTGGAAGCTGTGCTATCATTTCATGCATACACAATCCTTTTTTATCTTCCACATGTGTGTGTGTGCGCGCACGTCTTTACATTTACATTTAGTAGTTTAGCAGACGCTCTTATCCAGAGCGACTTACAGTAAGTACAGGGACATTCCCCCCGAGGCAAGTAGGGCGAAGTGCCTTGCCCAAGGACACAACGTCATTTTGCATGGCTGGGAATCGAACCAAGAACCTTCTAATTAATAGCCAGACTCCTTAACCGCTCAGCCATCTGACCCCCCTTTCATGTAGAAGTGAACATGTGTGTCATCCATGTACATTAGACAGATAAGTCATGCAAAATGTGTGAATGAGTGGAACCAGCTTCGAAGAATGTGAGTTGGTTGTCCACCAAGTACATCAGTCTATGCAGTCAAGTAATGATAATAATCCATGAGCGACAATGGACTACAGTGGCAACAATGCCAAACTCTTACATAGACAGATCCATTATAACACCAGAACATATATCATACCTCAGTTAGTGCTCTACTTCAAATATCGTTCTGTTTTACAGTCTGAATCAAACTTGTTATCCTATGTTCCTACTGTATGTACACAACATATATTGTTTGTACCATCACAATGATTCTCAGAAACTGGAACCGATAACAGGTCATTGATTAAAACTGGAATAAACAAAACCACCATTTTCTCTGTATTATTTACATTTAGTCATTTAGCAGACGCTCTTATCCAGAGCGACTTACAGTAAGTACAGGGACATTCTCCCCGAGGCAAGTAGGGTGAAGTGCCTTGCCCAAAGACACAACGTCATGTGCACCGGCCAGGAATCGAACTGGCAACCTTCAGATTACTAGCCCGATGCTCTACCCGCTCAGCCATCTGACTCCCATTTGAATTGAAGACACATATTTGTCTCGTGCCTGCTTCATACTTACTGAAAGAAAAGACCGTACCCAAAGACAATTAGTGGGGTACCAGTCATGCAGATATGTGGTAAATGGTATTAAAACTTTTATGAATGACTCTCCTGCTGTATCAACATTATAGCAACAATTGTTTTGAGAAAAAAAGCAACGATTAGCAGGTTAATGTTAACCCTAACCCATTCATCAGATCATGACACTTGTGTACATTACTATGACTATATCTACAGGTATTGCATTCTTGGATGCAGCTGGACTATAATGCAATGTGTTATCGATGAGTACAGTAAGTCCAGTCTCCTTTAAACGTATTAGAAACAGACATTCTGCAATGAGGAACATTAAGACTTCCATGCAGAACAAAGAGAATGTATCTAAAACATGACTGATTCATTAGTAGGAGCTCATGTAAATATTTATGGTTACACAACTGCCTGTGTCCATGTTGAACAGATACATTTATGGTTGTCGCCTAAAGAAACAGACTTTCAATTTTTTTATTTGGGGGTTGTTGAATATTTAACGCATCACCTCTGGCTGTCTGTCGATGATGCACACTGGAATCTAAAGAACAACGTGTATAAAAGATGTGCACTTTAAAGTAAGTTCAAATCACTTCAGTCCTCGTCTGAGGCAGTAGTACATTCACAAACTGTTAATAGATTATAACAACAGTTTGTTGTCATAACAAAAAACTGTTGAAACTGTACAGTTTTCAGTTCAACTGAGATGGGTAATGTGCGGTTCAAATCATCAACAAATGAAAGCAGAGTTGTAACAATAGATTTTCCCCAAATTGTTGGTGATTTTTCGCCAGGTATTGTTTGTTCTGTACATACAGTAAGTATGTGGTACAAAAGTGGTGTTAATACACACAAGTGCACACATTGTATGGTAACATGAAGTGCAGTATTCCTAGTGTAAAACAGGTGGGTACAGTACAAACATGCTTGTTTTACTACCTCAGAGATGTCCACAGTAAACTTGACATTGTACACTTAAACGTCGGCATATCAATCCTGTCTAACCCGATGAGTATATAAACAGACCTAACATATTCTATATAGGGAGTAAATATCTATGCGTTATCAAAATATGTCAAACATAAAAAAGTAGTTTTACTTCGCATGAAGGGAGTGAATACTCTGGTACAGTGTAGTGGCAGCAGAATTTCAATGGTCACAGCACCACTTGGAATTCAACAATGTGAAAAAAACATCCCTTTGCGCAATAGAAATATTTGCAACTACTTAAAGTACAAGTACTGCTCTCTCGCTTCGGCTATTTACACTTACCGCTTGGCTCTTCCAGCAATGCCTTATAAATTCTTAAATGAAAATGTTCATAAGAGTTTTGTTCAGTCCCCTTGTGCACTCCTATCACTCTATTGCTCAGTCTACGCCCACTTTGTCATCTCCCCCTGTGCCTCACTCAGGTCTGCATCAATATTTATTGCTTCTTGTTTTTATTTTTTATATATATTTCTTTTTTTTACAGCCATAGCACTCTAACTCATATCTTGTTCCTCACCCACTGTTACTCTTTTTCTTTTCTCACGATACTCTTCCCCCCCACCTAACACTTCCTTCTATATCAGCCCTCTCTCCCTGTCAACCCTCCTTTCCTATTGGTCCATATCATGCCTTCGACCCCACCCCGAGCCCACCCTGCATGCTGAAGTACTCGGTAAAGGAGGGGAGTCGTGGGGGGGGAGGGGGGGAGTGGGAAGAGAGGCGGGGGGGCACAGGGGGCAGGGACGGGGGGAGCGCAGACGTCAGATCGGCTGTGGTGGTGATGATCTTTTGCTCGCTGTTCCTCGGCACCTCTTGTCCCTTCCGGGGCACCGTCTCGTCTACTGTCTTCACTGGGCCCTGGAGGAGGAAGAGGATGGAGGTTTAGACTGAAAGGTCAAGGAGTCATGCAGGTTTCACCCTGCTGTCAGTACCTGGCAGTACCTGGCAGGACTGTACTATGCTAAATGACTAAATGTACTATGTTCCCTGCCTGTGTCTGTGTGTTTAATCAGGCCTGCCTGCTAAAATGGCCGGTTTTACAGCCTCAGCCCTCGATCTCAGACTCACCGACTGGATGGAGAACAGCTCAGTGAAGTTGGGCTGGGAGTCGCCCAGAAAGGAGCTGTTGCCGTAGGCATGGTGGGGGAAGCTTTCTCCAGGCACCCCCGCTTTCGGACTGGACAGAAGGATGCCTATCTGGGACGTCCTCACGTGATACGGAAAGTTCTTATTGGCTGCTGAGGGCCGAGTGATAGCCTATGGATAGAATGGGAAAGCGAAATGATTATGAAGGTATACCATACTGTGTTAGCATGAAGTTTGTCCGAGGGTGCTTAAACATACATGTCTAGCTGTGACTCACAGTGTAACTCACATATTGTGAAAATGCTGAATCTAAAGGGTGAAAGCAATTCAGTAGGGTGCCTGGACAAGTGAATAATGTACGGTATATAAATCAGATCTGGCCTTTTTACAGTTGCTGTGAAGGTCCTGATGACACAGTACAATATTTATAAGAACAGGCAGAGGACTCATGAGGAATGAATCATGGCTAATGAACAGACCAACAAAGAGACTGTGTGTGTGTGTGTGTGTGTGACATTTTGCAAGTGAGCGTGCATCTGAAGTGTTTGTGTGTCGGACGAGGAAGGTGGGAGCTGCGAACGAGGATGATGAAGGACACCGAGATGTGAATCATTAGCAGGAACAGACTGTTAGGTGTGTGTGTGCGTGTGTGTTTGTGTGTGTGTGTGCGGACATGGCGCACTAACCAGGAACACAATGTGGGCGTAGAGGTGGATGCCAAGCTGGATGCCATTGACAATCTTCTCCCTAGCCCATCGAGGTATGCCAAAGTTGGCAATCAAAGCCATGACTGGCACTGCGAAAAACCTGAGGTGGAAAAATAGAGAGAGAGAGAGAGAGAGGGTAATGAGCAAGAGAGGGCAATCAGACACAGGTAGGGAGAAAATATGGTCAATTTGCTACTTATTATAATGAAGTATAGGCAAGACACTATCCAAGTTCTGATCTGGAAGGAAGGAGGAGGAAGGGGGCTCACCAGAGGGTGTATGCAGTGAAGAAGGGGATGTAGAAAGGCTGTTTCTCGGGGTAGTGTTTGAGAGAGACCAGAACCGCGTAGCAGAACCACACGTAGGCCAGCAGCTGCAGACCCATCAACCCGTACCCTGCTGGACTGTCGTACGCATACAGCACCTCGCCTGGGTCAAAGAACTGGGACACACACACACATACGCACACACGCAGTCACACACACACACATATTGCAGTCAAAATCACAACTATCTAAAAACCAACCACGTTTTACTCTTAATGGGAAATAACAATGGACAAGCCCTCTGTGTCTATTATTACTATTACTGACAGTCATTCATTATACTATATCAAACCCCTTAATTCAGCAGGACAGTTTCATCAGTTCAAGTTTGCCGAAGTGTCAAAAGTATGCAGTACCTTTCACTGCCTGAGTTCTGCTTGTGTGACACAATTGGAATGACCGATGAAAAGGTCAGTAGAATGACCGGGTCCGTGTGTGTGTGCTGGCGTGTTTGTCTGCCCTTGTCAAGTGTATCCTCGCAAACCCGTGTAAGCAAGTGTGTGTATGGGTGTGTGTTTGTGCGTGACTCTGTGTACGCGTGTTGCCATGTGTGTTGCCTTCGCTGTTCCTACAACTGGGTTGTCGTCACACTCTCTGTGTCTGCGGGCAGTGCATCGAGTTTCGCACGTCTGGATAGCAGGGACAGAGTTACACCTTCCACTGCCCTGCATTATGCAGAGGTGTGGTGATTCCACCTTCCACCTCCAGGCCCTGGTCCCTGCTGTCCACTACACCCTGGCAGCTAGACTGCAGGCCCAATAAGGAGGCGTCAGCCCTCATTTCCTTTCCGAACCTGGCTGAAACTCCTTTAACCTGATGCCTTGGGTGAGCGACTGTCATTAGAAGAAGAAGCGACCGGAACAAAAGAAAGTAGCGAGAATCTAACTGTGACAAACTGGCTAAATTGCTGGATTTTCCGTTTGCGCGTGTTGGGGGGGAGGGTGGAGGACAACGTTGTGAAAGGGGGGGGGGGGGGGGGGGGGGGGGTGATACACATACAGAGTGTATGGAGTGGACACCCTGGGAGTCTGAAAGGTGTATTCCTGAACCTACATCCTAGAATGCAACGCTGCACAAGCAACCCCCCCCACTACCCAGGCCTCTCCTCTACCAGTCTTTCTCATATTCCGAGTCACTGATCAGACCTCAATATAAAATTTGCAGTGCTATTATACAATGAACATGAAACTTGATACAAAGAAAAGGCTTGAGGGGTATAGATGTATCGTTGGCCTGTTGGTGTATCATTGTAGCGTTGCCCGGATGTCTCCTGACAGGGGGCTAGGCTAGGGTGCTGTGTTTCCTGTTAGGGGGCTAGGCTAGGGTGATGTGTTTCCTGTTAGGGGGCTAGGCTTGGGTGGTGTGTTTCCTGTCAGGGGGCTAGGCTAGGGTGGTGTGTTTCCTGTCAGGGGGCTAGGTTAGGGTGGTGTGTTTCCTGTTAGGGGGCTAGGCTTGGGTGCTGTGTTTCCTGTCAGGGGGCTAGGCTTGGGTGATGTGTTTCCTGTTAGGGGGCTAGGCTAGAGTGCTGTGTTTCCTGTCAGGGGGCTAGGTTAGGGTGATGAGTTTCCTGTTAGGGGGCTAGGTTAGGGTGGTGAGTTTCCTGTCAGGGGGCTAGGTTAGGGTGGTGAGTTTCCTGTCAGGGGGCTAGGTTAGGGTGGTGTGTTTCCTGTCAGGGGGCTAGGTTAGGGTGAACAGTTTCCTGTCAGGGGGCTAGGCTTGGGTGGTGTGTTTCCTGTTAGGGGGCTAGGCTAGGGTGGTGTGTTTCCTGTCAGGGGGCTAGGTTAGGGTGATGAGTTTCCTGTCAGGGGGCTAGGCTTGGGTGCTGTGTTTCCTGTCAGGGGGCTAGGCTTGGGTGGTGGTGCGCTGGAGCTCACCTCGGCTTCGTAGATGAAGAGGATGACGTAAGTGATGGTGTAGACCGTCATGTAGATGGACAGCTTGACTGATCCGCTGTGGCTGATCCTTGCCCTGATACAGTGATACACACACACACACAGGGAAGAGTTTGTAAAGCTAGTTTAAAGAGTTTTCAGACCCTAGTGTGTGCAGACAGACAGACACCGTGTCTGTCCTTTAAACTCCGGTGCAGACAGCTGATCTAAGTACTGCAGCGACTCATGAACTGGACCTGAGTGGGAGGACAGTGTGTCGTGTCGATGTTGAAATCTCTCTGCCAAACTAGACAGACAGGGAGAAGCAGGGCTAAAAGGCTCAGTCAACACAGCCGGTGAGACGGAAGGAAGAAGAGCGTTTTTATCCAGTGTCACAGCATGGCAAAGATAACGGCAGTTATCCTAAGTGACAAGGCAAAGCGAGGGAGAGATGTTGAGCGCGGGGACAGCTGGGGCTGCCCTCCGGGCCAGAGGTGAGAGACGCCGTGTGAAATGTGAGATACACGGATACACACACACACCCACCTGGTGACAGTGAAGCCTTTTCCCAGAAGAACCAGCATCAGTAGGAACACTAGGAAACTGACAGAGAACAGTAACTTCCCTGTGGGGGGAGAGAGAGAGAGAGAGAGAGAGAGAGAGAGAGAGAGAGAGAGAGAGAGAGAGGGAGGGAGGGAGGGAGGGAGGGAAAAAATTAGAACTTCTCCCACAGAGAGTGAAAGACAGGTTACTGTAAGTAGGTTAAAATGTCTGAATTGGTAACGCCGGAAATCGAAAGCAGGTCATGTCACACACATGCGCCCAGTCAGTCAGACACACACACACAAATGTACTCCCATACAGAATATCTTAAATGCATTGTTCATTTTGAAACTTCCCAGTGGTTTGGCTCTCTGACTCACCCAGTATCTTCAGACTGCCATTGCCTACCCCATCTCTGGCATACAGGCCCCAGTAGATACAGTGAAACATCAGGCTGCACACTGCAGAGGAGAGGAATCAGGAAAGACACACTTCTGAGCTACTGAAAGCTATTAAATATTACATACCAGAGGGAACAACTAAGCCAAGCTATAGTGCTTATTCATTTACTTAATACCTATGCTAATATCAGTGGCTCATGTACTTGACGATTTGAGACTTTCATGCAGTATGACATGCAAATGTAGTGCTTTAAGAATCTGTGTGTGTGTGAGAGAGAGATAGAATCTGAGAGAAAAAGAGAGAGAGAGAGAAACAGAGAGATAGAGAGAGAAAGAGAGATCGAGATAGAGTAAGAAAGAGAGATAGATAGAGAGAAAGAGAGAGAGAGAGAGATAGAGAGAGAGAGAGAGAACGAGAGAAAGAGAGAGAGAGAGTTATGAGTCTCACCCTCTACACCTGCCGCAGTCATAAACATCTTATAGGTTGTATGGAGAAGCTGCCGTCCTTTCAGATTATCTAGAGGGAAGGAGAAGGAACGAGAGAGGGAGTGGGGGATGAAAGAGGATTGCAAAAGAGGAGAGGCAACCAAGGAAGATGAAAGAAAAGGGGAAAGGAGAGTAAATAACAGGAGACATGGTGGGCAAGAACAGGTGTAGAGGAAGTGAACAAAGAACGAAGAGAGGGAGAGAAAGAGAGAGATGCATGAGGACGTGCCCTACTTGCTGAAGACATGTCATGTGCAGATACTGTGTCTTTGTGCACTTTTCCCTCCCTCTCCCTCTCCCTCTCTCTCTCTCTCTTTCTCTCTCTCTTTCTCTCTCTCTCTCTGGTCTCTCCGGAGAGCAGTCCGACATTGTAGCTCAGTCACACCGACATCCCTGTTTCCCTGCAGGCCTTGTCTGCTCTTCAGCTTCAGCTGTCTCCTGTCTGTCAAGCAGAGCTAAGCCCCCCCCTCCCCCTCCTCTAGTGATCCAGGGGATGTGGGCCTGAACCCCCCCCCCCCTCCTCTAGTGATCCAGGGGATGTGGGCCTGAACCCCCCCCCCCTCCTCTAGTGATCCAGGGGATGTGGGGGCTGAACACAGGAACGTACTCTGGCCCTCTCAGAAACAAGCACTCCCGCCTTAACGCCAGGCAGGCAGGTAGGCACTTACTAATCCTCTTTCCCTGGGAAGACAAAGGCCAGGGTTTTTTTTGAGGACGGGCGTCCGGTCAAGCCCCCATTCACGGGAAAGACACTTACAGGCAAAGTAGCAGGAGAGGAGAAAGACAGCGCTGAAGATGACCAGGAAGGTGATGTCAGTCTCTAGAATCCCTGGGAAGTTCCATTAAAGAGGATGGGAATAGGAAGGGGGATATGAGGCACAGAAAGATGTTGGAATTATTAAAGGAGATGAACATGACTATTTCTATACTACAGCCCCCACTTTCTTTGTCCATCCTAGTAAGCTCATCCATCATTTTTAATTCATCCACCAGCCCTTTCCTTCATTATTCTAATTGGTTCAGTTCAATATGCTTTATTGGCCGTGCAAAGTGGTGTTGTCCAGTCTATTAGCCATCGTTTTATTAACATCTCTACAATCACGCTCACCAAACTCATCTGCAGAGAAATGCTGGGTCCAGAACGACTGGCCGTTAGTCAGCTTCATCTCGTATTCCAGCTGCAAGCCATCCCCCTGAAAGAGAGAGAGAGACAGAGAGACAGAGAGACAGAGAGAGACAGAGAGAGAAAGACAGATATATCAAGACAGAGAGAGATAGATAGAGAGAGGGAGGGAGAGAGGGAGAGACAGAGAAAGAGAGGAGATTGAGAGACCGTGCGTGGCAGAAAGAGCTCATTTCACACAGAGCAGTTCAAAGCCTGCGGACTTTCTGGTTGTTGTGGTGGTGAGGTGGCAAGGTGGGGTGGGGGAAAGGGGCAGGGGGTAGCCTTTGATTCCCTTTGGCAGCCAGGACTCCATCTCAGTCCCTCCATCAAAAAGGCTGGAGGGAGTACCTAGCGTGGCCTGTCAGAAAATCAATACTGCCAGTGAAGGCACACACAGCGAGTTGAAGAGAGAGGAGAGAGATAGATAAATAGATGGATGGATAGTCAGAGAGTGATAAAAAAAAGGTGGGTGCAGAGAGAGGCGAGGACAACAGTAAATAAAGCAGGGTAACGGAGTGACAGAGGGAGCAGAGGATGAAATGAAAGAGCAGAAGTGAAAGAGAAATAAACAAATACAGCGATCAAACAACAGACGGGGGAAAGAGAGAGAAAGGGAGGGAGGGAGAGAGAGAGATGGGGGGGGCGGGGGAGATGAAGACGGGGCCAAAACAGAGATGGAAAGGTGAGGATGAGAGTGAGCGAGGGGAGAGGAAGCGAGAAGACATGAAGACGGAAATTGCCGGCGTGTGCAGACAGCTGCAGGCCCCGACACACAGCGTGAGAGCCAGTCCAACAGCATTAGGCCGTGTGTCCATCAACAGCCGCTGTCGTGACGACACTCTCCAGGAAACAACCACTTAAATCATGTCCCTCTTCACTAGCGATCTGCGGCGACACTGCAAATCCTGCACGCACTCACACTGCAAACACCCACACACATTCACAAACATGCGCGCACGCACGCACACGCGTACACACTGAGCACAGCTCTAGCCCTTGAGCAGAGCTCATCAAGCAGTGATTACTATGCAGAGTGCTCCTAGCACAGCAACATGAACCAGCCATACTCTTCCCGTACCAGCATCGACCCACGCTCACACACAGAGACATCACCAGACAAAACTTGACATCACAATAGGACTCATCCGTGGATTTACAGTCACGGCGAAGCAAAAATGTTTACTCATTTGTTTCCGAGGATTGCGCAGACAAAACAGCGAGGTAACATCAGTTCAGTCCTGAATAAACGTGGGCTGTCGCCTAACGATGGATTGTCCGGCCGCCCCGTTCGCTTGTGTGTGTGAGTGTGGGGGTGGCGTGTGTTGTCAGGGCAACAGACAAGCGGCGGGCAGGGCCCCAGCTTCAGGGGTTAGAGTTGAACACTTACCCCGCACTTGCTGAGAGCGATGTACCACCATCTCTCCCTCACGGACCTGAAACTTCGACCTCCCACACAGCTCAACACCTCCTCATTTCCCTCTCCTTCCACCTAACACCCAGAGAGGGAAAGGGGGGAGGAGAACAGAGACACACAGAGAGAGAATGATAGTGAGCGAGAGAGGGAGGGAGGGAGAGAGACGGCGAGACAGACCGTAAAACAAGAGTGATTGTGTGTGTGAGAGAAAAAAGGGGGAGAGAAAGAGAGAGAGACGTGTTATTGTCATAAACCCACAGAGAGATATCACAGCCCACACATGTAACAGATGGAAACACACAAACGAGCCCTCAAAGGAAGGAGCCATACCAGACTCACACCTACTGCAACCACAAATAGCCCAGACTGTGTTAACAAACAAAGCATGGATTAATTGATAAAAATAATAAATAAATAAAAAAACTGTCTGTTGGGAAAGCAAAACCACAGAACGGATACAAGTGTGCGTGTTCTTACCACACAGCCCGACCATGTGTAGCGGGTGGTCAGGTTGATGACCTGGTTGTTCTCTGGCCTCAACACTGCCTCCTTCTGGTAGCAGTTCTGTGGCGCAGACAAGCAGGTAGGAAAAGGTCAAGGTGAAGGCGTCATCATACAGTATACATTACACACGCAAAAACCACACGACCAAGAAGCAAACAAGTGTCCATAGCTCTGTTGGCTAAGATTTCATGGAAAACCACGACACACACATACACACACACACACACAAACCATCCCTGAGAAGCAGAAAGACAGTTTCTCACCTTATCCGCCCTCTTGTACACAGCTGGCCACTGAGTGCTGTCATCAAAGTAGAGCAATATGTTCTGACAGCAGCGTGACTAGGGAGGAGGGACAGAGAGAACAAGGAAATAGAGGGGAATGGGAAAGAGGAGGCGGGGGAGAAAGGAGGGAGGGGGGGGACAGGTTGGTGTGAAAGGGTAAGATTAATTCGACACAGACTGCAGGCTACAACGCAACAGAAAGAAGATGGAAAAGCGAGGGAGGGGTGGGGTGCCAGAGGAGGGCAGGGGGGGGGCGGGATTTGGGAACAGTTTATGGATAGATGGAGTACAAGTGATAGAGGGCGGAGTAGAGGACAAGGTAAAGGAAAAGGTGTGTTACCACCAGAACGGCCTATAGCTATACAGGCTCAAGGCTAATAAAGTCAGTTTAAGGTAGCAAGAAAGGGGAAAGAGAGGGAGCGAGGGAAGGAGAGAGAGAAAGGGGGGTGGAGAGATCTGTGTAAAGATGTACAATGAAAATAACACAGAAACAGGAAGAATATGCATGATGGAATAAAAGAGCAAAATAAATTCTAATAAAAACATTGTCAGAAAAAGACCACACGTTCGTGTGTACCCTTTACCTTAAAGATCTCTTACCACCCAACAAAAGAACCTATAGTTTATTCGAAAAACACTCATGTTGTCAGTGATTTTCACTTTATCGTCGTTAGGCTATTATTACCGGCTTCTACAGTTTTTTTTTATGTAGACGCACACTCATAAACACACACACACACTACTCAAATCACAGATGTGCAGTACCAGCCTACCTTTGCGTAGCGGAACCGGAAGTCTAGACGCCCAAAGTCAGTGAGGAAACAGAATCGAGTTAGGAAGACCCAGTCCTAGGAAAGAGGAGGAAAGAGGAGGAAAGAGGAGGAAAGAGGAGGAGGAAAGAGGAGGAAAGAGGAGGAGGAAAGAGGAGGAAAGAGGAGGAGGGGTGAATGAAGGGAGACGGAAGGTGGGAGGGAGGGAGGGAGGGAGGGAGGGAGGGAGGGAGGGAGGGAGGGAGGGAGGGAGGGAGGGAGGGGAGGGAGGGAGGGAGGGAGGGAGGGAGGGAGGGAGGGAGGGAGGGAGGGAGGGAGGGGAGGGAGGGAGGGAGGGAAGAAAATATGCAAAGATGAGGTAGAACAGGAGGACAGAGGTGGATGAAAAAGGAGAAAGAGAGAGGGAGGGAAGGAAGGAGGGAAAGAGGGGAGAGGGACATCACAAAAGTAAGAACATTGAAACCACAAGCCTGCAAGGACTGGGCCAAACTACAGCACGGACAGCACACTTCAATGATCTTATGTAAGACACTGCAACAGCAGCAGTGGCCAGCAGTAGATTGGTCAGCGAGAGAGAGAGTGTGTGTGTGTGCGTGTGTGTGTGTGTGTGTGTGCAAGCAGCACTGGCGGGAATTGAAGAAGGGGGCACAATGTTAGCATGTGCTTCCTGAACACACACATAGATCAACCAGCCCACCAGCCACTTGTGTCTGCCCACAGTGAACAGGACAGTCATACGTCATACATGTAGTCATTTAGCAGACGCTCTTATCCAGAGCGACTTACATTAAGAACAGGGACATTCCCCCCCGAGGCAAGTAGGGTGAAGTGCCTTGCCCAAGGACACAACGTCATTTGGCACGAATCGAACCAGCAACGTTTGGATTACTAGCCCAATTCCATAACCGCTCAGCCACCTGTCTCCCCGACTCATACACTTACCCTAGACAGGCTCATCTGCAATGGACACTTCAAATAATGAAATTCACATTAGGATGTTCACCTGACCAGCGCCTGTTTGTTAGAACGCCCCACCTGCACGAGCGCTCACAGAAATGAAGTCCACAGGTTATTACTGTATAACTGCCATTCTGACGACTCCTCTCAGAATAGAAACACGTTCATTTCTGTTCTGTGTAGCGGAATCCCTGCCAAGCGGGCTTCAACCTCCAACCATGCCCCTGGTCTATATTTCACACAGCAAACAAAACCGCTGCCATATTTCAGGCAGCGCAAGCTAACTGGGGCTGACACCCCAGGGGCAGTAAGTCACGGAGCAACCCAGGAACCTGCTTCACACACACAACCTCCCTGCATTGTCCCGGGGCTGGCGCCATCGCCATGGCTACTACAAGGTCGTAATTCAGAACTAGACCCCCCCCCCCTTCCCCTTCCCCTTCCCCTTCCCCCTTAAAAATAAAATAAGGCTAGGTAGAGAGGAGAATGGCAGTGCTTTCGCTCGACTCTCCCAGTATCATGAATGACCCCCTTGTTAAGGCGCACGCGTACACCAACACCTAATTGACCCATAGTCATAGCAACCATCACAAGATTGGTTTCCAGCTGTCATAGGAACAAACAAAGAACCAGCACTAAATTACCGACACACACACACAGAAACACAAGCTTTTCCACATACCCGTTTTCAAACCCTCTTGGACAGACCACACACTAACCCCAGCCCCAGCCTCATCCCCAGCCCCATCCCCATCCCCATCCCCAGCCCCATCCCCATCCCCAGCCCCATCCCCAGCCCCATCCCCATCCCCAGCCCCATCCCCAGCCCCATCCCCAGCCCCATCCCCAGCCCCACCCCAGCCCCATCCCCAGCCCCATCCCCAGCCCCATCCCCAGCCCCACCCCAGCCCCATCCCCAGCCCCATCCCCAGCCCCATCCCCAGCCCTATCCCCAGCCCTATCCCCAGCCCCATCCCCAGCCCCAGCACATCTCTCTACGGCCAGCTTCACAACTGCTCATGCTCGACTAGCTCAAATGTCATTGTTGACTAGTCAATAACGTACCCACAGCCAGCTGGGTGATTTTCACACCAGCCAGCCAGGCTATTGTCCCCCTTGGGGGGTCAAAGGGCAGCTGCTGCCCCAGACAGTCTTAGTGGACAAGTGGACCGTGCACAGGGGAACAGGAGAGGATACATAGAACATCTTGGAACACAGGTCCAGAGGATGAGGTGTCACACGTAATCCTCCTTGGTCCTCTCATTTCCCCCCACGGCCACTGCATTGTGATGCAGAGTCATTCAGCCAGTGTGTGTGTGTGTGTAAGTGTGTTTTTGTGTGCGTGTGTGTGTGTGTGCACTGGACACCTCATTAATCAAGCGCTAGGCCTTGATGCCGTATCCACTCACCACCGAGATCCAGAAGCTCCCTCTCTTTGGCCATCCCTCCTTTTCTCAACCTGTCTCTCTCTCCCTCTATCTCAGGCCCCTCTCTTTCCCTCCCCAGATCCCTGTTTGCTCGCTAAGCCTCATTAACAATTAATTACCAATCAGCTAGTCACGTCACCCCTGGACCGCCGAGCCTCTCAATGATTCATTAGTGAGGTTACACAACAGTAAAACTTAAAGACACCCTCGCACAGACTATGTACAAACATGGGAAAACACGGACACTCACTACACACACAAAACCTTTTTTTTGTCGTCGTTATCTGTCATATTACAACACAGAAACACACACACACACCTATAAATGCGGGTAAAGAATTATTCTACAGAGTCTGTATTTACTTTGCTGGTTCATTCGATCATGCTCCAGGCCCCAATATCCCACATAGCAAATCCCTCCTTTACGGCCCTTCACGGCCCACTCACGCACACACCTCCTCACCTCTCCATCAAGCTCTCCTCTCATGAGCCTGATATCAATTCTGGCTGTTCTCAATTTCAACTGGAGCGTTTTGGTGTTGGCACTCTGACTGTGTGTGTGTTTGTGTGTGTTTACTGAATGAGTGAGTGAATGACCTTGGGTGGGAAGAGGCCAGCAGACAAGACTGATGATGTGTTTAACGGTCCCAAAGGAAAACACAAGCACACACACACACAAGCACAGTCTCTCTTTCTCTCTCTTTATCAATATGTCAAGACCAGTGTTGTTTTATGCCATTCATACTGTGCAGGTGTTTACTCCTAGATCAGCAACACAGAATGAGTTTAGAAGACAAGGAGTGCTTTCTTGAATAAGTATTTGATATGGAAACAACTTATACAACTGATTTTTAACTTTTAAACAAAATGGGATTTGCAATCCTGCAATCTCAATTGACCAAAGGATAAAAGCATTTAACCTTATCTCTGATAACATGGTTATGATTCTAAACTTCCAATAAGCCGCACCACTGACAATCATTTATAAGTCTTGCTATAGATTAGGGTCTAGTTTGGCGGACGTCGTCTAATCAAGTTAGATTAATCTCCTTAACCCTAGGTTTTTGGAACTCTCGCTGCAGTGGACACTTGGCCCAGATTCACTGAGACACCTGGAGCACTAAGGATAAAACGCCATATCAATTTTGACGATGTCTGGTCTAATAGGCCTAATTTTGGTCAAATGTATCTATGGAAACTGGCGTGCATTAACCAATAACAAACACCGTTGTAAAGAACGACCGCTGACGCACACCTGTAACCGGTTGCTTTTGTGAAAGAAAAAAACCATCGCCTTGTAGTGACAATAAAGAAGCCTGTAAGCTCAAGCGACGAAATAGTCCAATTTAAGTTGAGAGCCACACCGTCACAACTGAAGCTTGTGATGTCTATGCAGAGTCTCGATCACAAAAGAAATCTGCTGGATCTGACATGCATACAGATGCGCAAAATTGCACGGCAACACACACAACCTATTGTAATCTAATCCGTAGTGTAATAGGTTAAATGGCATTCAAACATCACAGGTAACTTAGAGGTTTCGCAATACCAGTTACGCTTGTAGCATGGACTCAATTGTCTATCCAATAACGGTGACTGTGCCGTTGTATTAATAGCGATAAATATACCAACACCATCTCTTACCTCTTTGGTATTAACTATACCTCTGACGTATTTCCCCAAAACTGAGCCAAAACCAAAAACGCTGGACACCACGGCCAAACACAAAAGTCTCTCGCAAACCTCCATCTTATCCCCCTTCTCTGTTGATACCCTGTGGTTCTCAGGACAACCCTGGTCTATCACCCAGGAACGCAGGAAACGGTAGAGCCTGGGTAAGAGATGGAAGCAGAGAGGAAGCGCGCTCTTGTCCCTCGAGGATGAATGTAGCCCCAATAGCCTACTTGAGCGGTGAGCGCGCTTCGGATACGCGCCCCAATTCTGCTTCTTTCCTTCGTCGGTTACGGGGCAGAATGCTCGTCCTCGCTCGTAGATTGCGACACATTCAGCACCTCAGAATTTGCCATTCGTGTAGACTAGTCGATGGCACAAAAATGTATACAAAATAGCGAACCACATACTTCCTTAAGACAACAGGCAAAATACAGGTATGTCCCACACAATATTCTGTTCTTAAGTTTTCAATGGGCTACCATAGCCTAACGCATTCGGAAAGGTGATATCATTTTTTTCTCCAAAAGATGAGCTATACCAAAGTTTAACAAACCACGAGACAACCAACGCGTCAGATTCTCAAGAATATAATACATTGATATAGGCTACATCAAACATCAAGAATAAACTAAGAAATTAACCAGAGAATGACGGGGATATATTTTTTAATCGATTTCTGACAAAATGCTTGATACAGTAGCCTTTTTCGATAACTCAGTCACTCAAGATATGAATACAAACAAATGTGTGTAAAATATACTTTAAAAAGACAGCAGTAAAACGATATTTTTGGGATTATTTCTTTATTTCAATACCAAATCAACAGGGAAAATAATAGTTTCCAATAGCATACTCCAATATACTTTGAGTATCTGACACAACATTCAGCCAATCCTGCAAAATAAAGGCATAAAAACTATACAGGATATTTAATATACATTCACTATTATTCACAGGTTTGCACTTGTGGTGTTTTAAGATAAATGGACATACAAATCAAGTAAACTGCGTGGCTTCCAGTCTTTCTATGGCTTATACAGGTGTTATGATTCTCCTCCATATGACCATTGCTGCATATGCTATAAAGTGCAGACGTGCAGAACCCGTCTGATGGCGTTGACGCACGGCTGACAATACGCTAATATTGGTTCAGACGTCAGCAGTATATAACACAAATATGGCAAGGACAGCGGGTCAAAATGACTCTTCAAAAACTAGGCGAAGTCTTTGGTTGTGCTAGTGGCCTTAATCTAGTATGCACTTGATCCCACAAGAGGTGTTTTCTAAGTGGGACACTCGAAGGGGGAATAATGTATTCCCGCAAAACACTGAAACAGCCACGGTGGGTCGAGTGACATGATTCTGATATTTGATGTCGATCAGATTTTCGCAAATGGTCTCGATTAGGAAATAAACTCATACACCCATGTATATAAACATCAGCCATAACCCTGTTAAACCTCACTGTCACAATGTAAAATAATATTTTTAGATCAGAAAAAATGAAATAAAAGACAACACAGGGCAGTGACAGAGCATGCTGGTGTGTTCGGCTTGCATAGGTGTGCTTATGACAGTGCAGGTCTCTTAACTATGCTTCTTCTGTTGATTGCTGATATGTTTTCCAGAGGCTTTTCACGTTGCACTCCTTTTGGGTCTCAGGTAGTTCTTAGTGAGGAAAGCTAATCTCTGAGGAGGTTAAAGTATGCTGCGCAAGCTCGACACACCGAGCAACATCACATGATTAAACGTACATCTGAAGCTATTTTCCATTCCTACCAGGGCCCGTGTAATCTGTGCACACAAAAAACGTCTGCACAGTTGTTCTGTAGGACGCACACACGTTCAAAGACTCATGGATGAAACATCGACGAACATGGAGGGAGACGGGGAAAACATTTAAAGACTCCACACTAGACCTCCCTCTCTTCCCATCATCTCCTCTCATCCACCTCACTTCCTGCTCTCCCCCATGGCTGGTTATCAAGGCGGGGAGCTGGGAAGGGGGTCACACGATTGGTCTCAGGAAACCAGGAAGAAACTATGAACGTGTCTTCAGTTGCAATTTTTACAGCCCGACAGGTTGGGATGCAACAGGGCTATTGTACATACCACCACTGCCACAGGGGGGTGATGATGACTCATGAAGTTAAGGGTAGTGCAGTATTGCCTAGTTAGCGTCGAGGGTACTCGATACTGGGAAAGGCACAGAGCTAATCCATCAAACATGAGAACCAGATAGCCCATGAAAGCAACTTCATAGGGCTGGATGACTTATAATAGTGGTTGGTGTTTTTCTTCGAAAACACAACAGCCCCTATCTTGCTATCGGCAACACACTTACAAACACCTCGGAGCTCACATTTCTCCACAGCATCGATGTAACACAAACACACACAAACACACGCCACAAAGACAGGCTCACGCACCCACGTGCACAGAAACACACAACAGTCATTAACACGATCACGTTAACACACACACACACACACACGCGGACTACGCTTCACAGGGACTCCCAGAGGCAAAATTAGCAACAACAACAACATTCAGACTGAGTAACACACACAAACAAACCACAGACACACACACACACACACAGGAAGTGCTGAGGTAACACAAACAGAAGTAACAGCCACCAGTAAACACAACCAGAACATTTCATGAGGGAATAAAAGGAGATGACTTTGCTGTTCCTGACTACTCTCCTCTGTGTCATCTCTCTCCGCAAAAAATCTGCCGTAAGCATTCCAAGCAGACAGAGCCGGCAATGACAACCCTTTAGCGAGACTTTCTGGTGAACACCCTAGAGCGGGGATTTTTTTAATGTATCCAATTCCGGCTAAATGCAATTCATCACACAGCAGATATCCACTAGACGAAGGCGAAGGATGCTAGGTGTTTTTCTAACATATCTATTTATGGTAAAGAGTTGAAAGAGGACAGCCAATCGAAATGAAGATTTACCGGTCACTTCAAATAGCTTTTGAACTCCACACGATAGAAGTCCCTCACGCTCTGAACCAATCACAGCGTCCGATGGCCTGGCATGGAACACCGTGAAGAGTCTAGCTTGGCGGACGTGCATTTATAGCTAACGCGCCAAGGAACCCTCGACTTCAGTGCCTGGCATCGACTGTGCCCCGGGCATCAGGATCTGGTAAACGAGACATTTTAGTGGGTGTTGTTTTCTACATCACGCTGGATCTGGTTTCTAATGCTGGGAACAGACTGGGTGTGTGGGAGGAAGGGGGGGGGGGGGGGGGGGGGGGGGGGCGAGGTACAGGGGAAACCCTGCAAAAGTAGGTTGTGAAGCAGGAAGTCCCACGATGCTCAGGGTGTAGCCATGTGACGTGCGGCACGCTGGCATGGGAGGAGTGAACGTCTCAGAAGGAAGATCGTTCAGGACTGAACAAGTCCAGTTTCTAGTCTGGTCTGGTGGGTCGTAATGGTCACTCGGGTCAGCTACAGGCCTGTTAGGCTTAATCTCCCTAACCTGCAAATCAAAGGCTTATGGAGTCCAGAAGCTACACTAGGCAAGGCAGGGATATGTGATATGTGATTTGCCCAGACTACACTTTGCAGTAATATGTATTGATATGTTTTTATTATTTAATCTAATTCTAGTTTAATTACTAAACACCCCACAAGCAGTGCAGACACATGGATGCCTGAATAACTGCCACCTCACTGCATAAAAAACCATGGCAACGCTAGCCTAACAACAACATCTTAAAACGGATAAAGTGACACACACCATGGATTGTTAATGAATAAAATACAAGTACATCTAGTGACGTAAATAAATTAAAAAAAATCTTCAAAGACTTACATACTTTCATAAAAGATATGGTTGGGATTAAAATCCACAAGAGCTAACCCAACCCTTCTGACAGTCACGTTCGGATGTTTGTTGCTTTAGAACCGGGATCCAATTTGGGGTGCAAACCGAGTTAGCTTTCCTAAAGTGGTCCATATTGACAGAGTGATAGACCTCATGGCACGAAGCCATTAGGGTTGATCTAAAGCAGCTTCTTTAAGGACAAGTGTCCATTTCAAAGTAACAGCCCAACAAAAGGCTTTTGCAGCGTCTCTCCCTATCTGATTAGAAACTTCAAATGGCCTTTTGAGCCTAGATGAACAGCCCTATCACGCCTGTTCTGAACGAGGCAGCCGTCTACAGATTGATCTGTGTGCGTGTGGCTTTATATCCAAGCGTCAAACTAACAGACAACCGCGAAGGCAGTGTGGTTGTGTTTGGAGTGTGCGAAGGAATCTAGCTTTGGTTCAAAGTGCTGCTAAATGACCTCTGTATCGAGTGTGCGTGTAAGTGCGCGTCAGTGTGTGGGTGTGTGTGTGTGTTTGGTAGGAGGGGTGTGTGCAGTGGTAAGAAGTGGTTGAGTGTTGAAGCTGCACCCCCCCCCCCCCACCCTCTTCCACCCAGTCACTGGGATCTTCCTCTCCTCTCTTGCAGTTTTCCTCAACTCTTATCTTTCCACTCAAGCTCGGGCCAAATCTGACTTAACGTATTTTCTCTCTATCGCTCGCCCTCCACGTCCAGCGACAGTCCTCTGCTTCGTATTTTCCCCACCACATCTACGCCCCGATCCCTTCCGAGCCCGTCTTGTTACGAGTAGCCACTCCCACCGGCCCCTCCCCTTCAGCAACTTTAGCCCCTCCCCCGACAGCCAACCCCACCTCCTCCACGGGCACGGCGGAGAGTGGGGCGGGGTCTCCCGTGGCGACGGAACCCCGATTGGTCCGCTCCAGCTTGCGGTGCGCGGGCGGGGGCGTGTCTTTGGCGTCGAGGATCTCCCTGATTCGTCCCACGCAGACGTTGGCGGCCTCTCTCGTCTCCCTGGACAGCTGTGATAGGCTGAGGAAGCCGTGAGGGAGCTCGTCCACCACACACAGGGTCACGGGCTGGCCCACGTTACGGAGCCTCTTGGCCATCATCACCGAGTCGTCCAGCATGGGGTCCAACGCACAGGCCTGGGGAGGAGGGAGGGAGGGAGAAAATTCATTTAACATGCTGGGAACTTAAATTAAGTCTACCAGGAACGCCTACCTCGCTCCCCTACCCCTCCCTCCCCTCCTATCCTCCCTCTGACTTTGACTTTTAAAATAATCCTCCTCTCCAGTCTACCTACTCCTTCCCCCCACACCCCCCCCCCCCCCCCTCTCCTCTGAATATGAATACTCCATTCCTCCTCTCCTTCAACTACAGTTAACAGGGTATATTCCTTCCCCTCCGCCCCCTCTGTCTCCCCGGTAACCCCCCCCACCCCCACCCACCACAAAGTGCACGGGGGGCAGTCCTCTCAGCATGCTGTCGGGGGCCAGCAGGGGGGAGCAGTAGGGGTTCTTGAACACGGACGTGCTCTCGATCTTCATGTCGGCCAGCTGCTCCGAGCGCAGCGGCTCGAAGCCCAGGGGGAACTCCCGCTGGTGCTCCGGGGCCACGCCCTCCCGGCCCCCCGGAGGAGGCGTGGCCACGGAGGACAGGGCGCTGGACAGGGAGGCGTCCTCGTCCTTGGACAGGAAGAAGCTCACGTCATCGGGCTGGGGAGGGGGCAGGGGGAGGTGGAGAGGAGAGGAGAGGGGTGGGAGAGGAGGGGGGAAGAGGAGAGGGAGAGGGGTGGGAGAGGAGGGGGGATGAACAACGGCATGTAGGATTGGATTTAATGAGGCCGAAATGGACGATGGATCATTAGGATGTTCGTGCTGGCAAGTGTGTGCGTGTGTGTGTAGGGGTGTCTCCGGTGGGGCAGCAGGGGCGAGGGTTACCGTGCACTCGGACAGCAGAGGTGCACAGCAGGCAGCAGGAGAGGCGGGGCTGTGGGCGGCGGCCTGGAGGTCCTGGCAGGTGTGGCTCTTCAGAGACTCCCTCCTGGAGGACTCTGCCGGCTCCGGGGGCACCGGGGGGTCGGCGTGGGGGGAGCCAATCGTGGCCTCGGACACGCTCTTCCTCACCGCGTCTGAACGGGAGGAGGACCGTCATAATCATCAGGGTCAACAGGGGATCGCTTTTCCAGCTCATTCATGGAGATCGACACACACACACACACACCGTCTCTCTCTCTGGGAGGTGTGTACCTGTGGCGGCGGAGGGGGCTCTGTTTGGGTCCAGCAGGGCCTGGAACCAGTTGGAGGCTCCTTGTCTGAAGTCTCGGAGCAGCAGCGCCGTGTCCCTCCTCACCAGGGTCATGGTGCTCACCTTCTCCACCTGCTTCTCCGCCTGGGCATCCACACCTGGGGGGAGGGGGGGGGGGGATCACGGAGGAGAGGAACAAAATAGGAGAGAGAGAAAGAAGGATCAAAAGGGGGACAACGACACACACTAGACTGCAATCCAGATCCTTTCCTAATCTAACAGGTAGACACACACACACACACCTGCGTAGGCGCTGAGGCACCTGGAGAGCACGCTGAGGGGCAGCAGGGGGTCCATGAGGGTGAGCAGGCGGGAGGGCGAGGCGTAGGCCGTGAGCAGGGTGGCGGGGTAGGCCGCCATGATGCCGTCCGGCATGCGGACGCCGTGCGCCGCCACGCGCATGGAGGTGGTCAGGCACAGGTTGCCCCCGGCGCTGTCGCCCGCCAGGCACACCCTCTCCCCGGTCCAGCCTGCGGGGGGAGGGAGGAGTTAGAGACAGAGTCAAAAGAAGGGCACTGTTGGGGAACGGTGAAGAGTGAAGGAGAAGGGGGGTGAGACAGAGAGAGAGACAGAAAAAGACAGAGAGAAAGTGTGAGAGAGAGAGAAAAAGAGTGATGGAAAGCGTGTGAGAGAGGGAAAAAGAGAGACAGAAAATTAAACAGGAAAGAGCTGGAGGCTAGCTACACTTAAATGTACATGTCCGCATTTAGCAGAACCTTTTATCCAAAGCGACATGCGTATTGTGCATCTTCTTCTGTCACCCTCCTCTCAGAGGGAGAGACGGGATGCATACTGAATAAAGAGAGGCTACTTGTGTATTTTGCTTGGTAAATAAATTGGAAAAATGACAAGTGAGAGATACAAAGTGGCACTCATTAAGCCAGTCAGATCCAGCGGGCTGTAGTGCCATTAATAATGGATGATGCAATTTGGTACCACAATCAAAACAGGTTACTCCTGTTTGCATTGTTAGAACTGAAATAAGTGAAGGCAACAGAGGGAGAGGGGGAGGGATAGAGGAGAGAGAGAGAGAAAGAGAGAAATGGAGACACGGAGGGAGAAATGAAGAGAGGAAGGAAAGAGAGGGGAGGAAAGCCGTCTAGAAAATGGACGTCCAGGACAGATCTACCAGATAACGACGCGCTTGCTGACTCACTGCAGTCACCAAACTGTTAACGCACAGATGGTGCCCGTCACCCCTCCCTCCCTCCCTCCCGTGCCGTGCAAGGAAGGTCGCTGTGACGGACACTTCGTATGAAACCAACCAATCATTTCCATCAATATGGGAAAACATATTTCAATCAGAGTCGGGGAATGTCAAATGGTTGGTTTCACGTCTCGTTTCGCATCCCTGACCCCCTGGTGTTCCTGCTCAAGTTCCAGAATGTTCCACAAACTCAAGCTTGCGTGTGCTTGTGTGTGTGTGTATGTGTGTGTGTGAGAGAGACTCACCCAGGAGGTGGTGGTTCTTGAGAGCCCAGCAGTAGGCATAAAAGCATTCCTCCAGGGCCCTTGGGAAGGGGGCTTCAGGGGCCAGGGAGTAGTCCACAGACAGGATGGGGCAGCCCAGGTCCTGGGACCAGCTCTTCAGGTAGGGCTGAGGGGTGGAGAGGCAGGGCAGAAGGGAGGAGGAGATAGACCAGGGATGAAAATAAATACAAATGAATCATGGTTACTGTTCTTATATTCACCATCACCATCTGTATGACCATCGACATCATCACAATCAAAATCATCACCACCATCTCCTCGCAAGAACACAAACACACAATCAGAGCAGGACAAGAGGTGAGGTCCTTGGGAGTGATTCGATGCGTCAACTCGGAGCTCCACAATGCTCTCCCACACACAACTGTCATTCTCGCGTTGTTACGTATCATTGCCATAGGCAAAGCCCAGGGCTGGCACCACCAACTGACAAGGGAGAGGAGTGTAGGTGTGTGTGTGTGCGCATGTGTGTCTGTGCGTGTGTGTCTACGTGTTCTGGCCTTGGCCCAGACTGACTCCAGCTCTGATTCATAACCCCTCAGATGACCTACATGTCAGGGGTTGATGGGAGTTGTAGTCTCACTCATCTGCAGACAGCTACTGCAGTTCATCTGGCTGTCTGGGCGAGTAACACAGTGTCATATCGCTCTCTTTCACACAGCAAGTGTGTGCGTGTGTGTGTGTGTGTGTGTGTGTGTGAGAGAGAGAGACAGTGATTAAGTTCTGGCCCATCCATTACTATGGGTCTGGATCAATGGGGGGCTGAAAGGAGGAACACTAACCTAGGCCTCAGGCCTTGTTGACATCATCCATCTCCGAGAGACAGAGAGAGAGAGACAGAGAGAGAGAGACAGAGACAGAGACAGAGACAGAGAGAGACAGAGACACAGACAGAGAGAGAGAGCGAGCGAGAGAGCGAGAGAGAGCGAGTGAGAGCGAGCGAGAGAGAGAGCGAGAGAGCGAGAGAGCGAGCGAGAGAGCGAGCGAGAGAGCGAGAGAGCGAGAGAGCGAGAGAGCGAGAGAGAGACACATAGCCGTGTGTGTTTGGGGAGCTCCCGGGACAGAGAACAGTCAGCAGAGAAATATAAATAAACAGACACCGAGACTGCAAGGGACAAAGAGGGAGTGTTGGGGGAGACGGCGAGGGAGGAAAGAGGGAGGACAGCAACAGACAGGAACAAGGTGAAGCAGGATGTGAGAAGGTGTGTCGGCTTAACAACCAGGGACAGAGAAGCCAGTCTCCAAACTGCTCCAGTGGTAATTAGGCACCAATTAGCCTAGCTTATTAGCAGGATGCTATCGACTGCTAAACGCTCGCCGCAGCAACCCCCCCAGCATGACAACAAGAGTCACTCTGACGACCGAGTCCTTGACGGGTTCATTACACCAGCTCCGATTTAATAGGTTAAAGACAAGGGTCGTTAAGACGGGGGACGGGACGGGCGGACGTGATTGGTCGAGAGGAACGTGGAGGTTAGAGGAGGAGAAGGAGAGGCGTGGTGGTGTACCTCCAGAGACACACTTCTTGGGAGGTGTGTGAACGTGTGTGACACAGCAAAACTGAGATCAAAACACACACACACAGAGAGACAGAGACAGAGAGAACAGTGTAGCGGTGCAGTAGCCTTGAGGATGGATGATGGATCAGAATCAGAATGAGCTTTATTCGCCATGCAAGTTCACACAAACAAGAAAAGGATGATGGATGGATGATGTTGATGATGGATGGACGATGGATGGATGAATGATGAGGAGGGATGAAGACTCACCTCGTGGGACTTGGAGGTCTGGGCTACGAAGCCTCCCCCGTGGTAGTGCACCAGCAGCCAGGGAGCGGGGGGGCTCCGCTTGGCCTTCATGCCCAGGGACAAGGAGATGGACCCCCCCTCGCTGCGGCACATGGACAGCAGCTTCTCACTGTCCTGTGGAGGGACAGAGACAGAAACGGAGACAGAGAGACAGACAGAAACACTGACTTTGAAAATATATTTATTGGGAGTCAAAACTGCCAGCGATCCACCTGTTGTGGTGTAATGTCTATTGACTTGACAAAGAGAGAGAGAAAGAGAGAGCGAGACTGAACCAAAACAAGGAGAGCGAGGGAGAGAGAGGGAGAGCAAGAGCGCGAGAGGGATTAACTGGGATTAACACCAGCGGATGAGAGAAGGCAGTGTTTAATTGCTGTCAGGCAAAGATACACATATTAGAGAGAATGTGTGTGTGTACTGATGCGTGTGTGTACTGGTGTGTGTCTGTGTGTGTGTACTGGTGTGTGTGTGTGTGCTAACCCAGCAGCAGAAGCAGGGATGTAGCGTACCTGTCCTTCTCTCAGCTCGTGGGAGATGAGTCTCATCTGGACGGGGGCCGGCCCAGTGTGGGCTGAAGGCGCCGCTATGGTGACGCTGGCTGTGGGCTCTGCCACCAGGGGCAGGTCAAAGGGCACGGGGGGCACGGAGAGGGCGCGGTTCACCTTCACCTGTGTGGATGTCATACTGGCCAGACTCTGAAGGGGGGAGGGGAAGGGGGGTGGAAAACAGGAAGTAGTTTGAAGGAAAAGGACAAATCATTCCACACAGTATTAGTTTTCCAGACTTGCAGATATAAAAACTGTTACAAAAAATATATATATTTATACAGTACCAGTCAAAAGTTTGGACACATTTTCCCATTCCATGTGTCCAAACCTTTGAGTGGTAATGTGTGTATATATAGTAGTGCTGTCAAACGATTAAAATATTTAATCGCGATTAATCGCATTAATGTCGTAGTTAACTCGCGATTAATCAATTAATCGCACATTTTTATCTATTCTAAATGTCCCTTGATTTCTTTTTGTCCCATTCTTTTTTCAATTTTAAAGCTCTTATCAACATGGAAAAGTGGTTCGGATTGCTTCGTGCAAATATTTTTTTATTGAAAACAACATTGCAATCGCCTGGCTTTGACGAGGGGGCGGAGAATTCGCATGAATCGCATCAGCTGTGTGCTTGGCCATCAAGTGGTATTTCAGACTGGACGTGCTACGATGATAACTCAGTTTACAACGACAAAACACACAGATCACTTTGGTCTTGTCAATGGAACCATTTGGCAACTTTTTAAAAGTAAACTTTCCATTCAGAATCTTATTGGCATCCATTTCGGCGTCTCGCGCTCGCCATCCACTCAAAACGTAACGTTAGCCTACTACCAGAGAATGTCTAATATCCGTAAACGGGCTCTGCTACTACTCTTTAGCCGGCTCGCAAGCCAAACAAGTGTGTGTGTGGCGTGCCTGTTGTTTTATTTCCGGTCTAGCTAGATCCGGTGTGGTGGTGTAGTCTTTCTAACGTCGGTAATTGTTGCAACAGCATGTGAAAAAAACTACAAAGTTTGCTAGGCCAAAAAGAGCGTTAATCGCGCGATAAAAAAATTGACGCCGTTAATTTGGGTTTGCGTTAACGCCGTTAATAACGCGTTAAACTGACAGCACTAATATATAGATATAATAAATAAAAAATATATATAAATAATGATTCGCAAACAGGTGGTGGTCCGGCTCTAGAGCGGAACCCTCCGGACTCACCGACAGCACCTCAGTCTCCGTGATGTTCCAGAAGGCCTTCCAGAAGCTGATGTCTAGGTTCTGAGTGATGCGTTCAAACTCCGCCCCTCGCAGCTCCGGGTCGATGGCGTATTTACCTGAGGTGAAGAAGGAGCCGGCTGCCACGCCTGAGGGGGGGGGGGGGGGGGGGGGGGGGAGGAAAACAGCAAATGAGGAGGAGAGGGGGATGTGTGGAGGAGAGGGGGAGTGGAGGAGAGGGGTGTGTGGAGGAGAGGGGGGTGTAGAGGAGAGGGGGGTGTGGAGGAGAGGGGGGTGTGGAGGAGAGGGGGGACAGGGAATGGAGAGATGACCGAAGAGATGTAAAGTAGCAAATGAGGACAGAAAAAAAAAAACATGGATGGACAAGAATTGAGTGTCATAGAGGAGGGAAGGAGGATGGAGATAGAGATAGAGATAGAGATAGAGATAGAGATAGAGATAGAGATAGAGATAGAGATAGAGATAGAGATAGAGGGAAGAAAGGGGGAGGTGAGGGAAAAGGGAAAGAACAAAGATAGAGACAAAAGGCGGAGGATAGAGAGAGAGAGGGATAAAGATGAGCGAGTGACTGGATGCTGAAACATCAAAATCGCAACAAGAGAAACATGAACTCACTGAGACAGCAACATAAAGGAGGGAGGGGAGGAGAGGGGGGAGAGGAATGGCAGTGAGTAGATAGATACAGACAAGCGCGGACACTGAACAACTCCTATAGCTAGGAAAGCAGGGGGACCTCCAACCACTGAGGGGAAAATGAGCTCTTCTCTCCGTCTCTCTTTCACCCACTCTCCCCCCCCCCCCCCCCCACCTCGCTCTACGGCCACAATCAGCCATTCACTGCACATCACTAGGAGGACAGTATGTGTCACCCGCCAGCTCTTCAGAAGTTTCCTCCAAGGTTGGTGCCAAACAGGAGCCTTGTCATCGCCCCCCAGCTCTGAGGACATGAGGCGGAGGGAGACAGCAGTGGGGGGGAGAGGGGGGGCTGGGGAGGGGGAAGAGGGTCTCTCCCACTTCCTGACAGTAAGTCCACTGCAAACGAGAGTGACGGGGGCGGCCAAGCTCACTCACCGTACGGTGCAACGACTCCAGAGTCCACTGGGGCGCAGCAGAGAGCACAAGACACAGGGTGAGGGTGACGAGGTGTGCATGTCGACGGGTACATGAAATGCGTTTGCCAGGCATGCGCTTTAGGCATGAAAATGCACACAAAATACCGGATGTACCCGCATGTTTGCAGTAAGAATGGGGGGGGGGGACACCAACACGTCAGTTGTTGTTGAGTTAAGGCCTCCGTTTGGCATCATGAGTAAGGGTGCAGACAGGGGTGTGTGTGTGTGTGTGTGTGTGTGTGAGGGGGGGGGGGGGGGGGAAATAACAAACCTATTCCAGACTGGTGGCGTTTGTAGTTCTCTCCGAAGGCCACCAGGCCAATGGCGATGGTCTGCAGGCAGGGGCGGATTGCAGGGGTGAACTAGAGCGAGAGAGGGATAGAGAGAGAGGGATAGAGAGAGAGACAGGGAGAGAGACAGGGATCGAGAGAGATAGATAGAGACAGGGATAGAGAGAGAGAGACAGGGATAGAGGGGGGGGGCAGACAGTCAGGAACCCAGGTAGAGGATGGTGAAGCACACAGTAAGAGGGTTTGTCTTGTGACCCCTCCCGGCACGGCCCGGTCTGATCAGGAATAGTCTGAACAGGACTGGTCTGAACACGGACCCAGGCCAGAGGAATCCACAATGCTTCACTATCAACAACCTTAGACAACAACAACCGCTCCCCCACCTCCAGATAATCCCTCTCTCCTCCCTCTTCTCCCTCCTCTAAGCCTTGGTAATCACCTGAGAAGCAACTCATATGCTCTATATATAAGCTCTGGATTAATCCCCTTCTCTCTATCTCTCTCTGTTCCAACTTACAGGTTGGGTGGGGGGCAACCCCGGTCAACCCCTTTCCACAAACGCACACCTGCAGCTCCGCACACACACACACACACACACCTGCAGCTCCACACACGCACGCACCTGGAAGCCGATGCATCGGCCGTAGAAGCAGCCCTTGTGCATGGAGGCGTACTCCCGCACGAAGCTCTGGCTCAGTCCACTCTCCTCCTGGAAGAACAGGTTGCCGTGGCTGTTGTCGTGCAGCAGCCGCTGGGCCAGGTAGAGCAGGGCCCGCAGCTGGCACAGGGCGCTGCAGTACGCCTCCATCTCGCCCGCGTTGTGCGCCGCCCGGAAGAAGATACTGCGCCGGTTGGCGGTGATGTAGCGCCCCTTCTGGATGATGTGGAGAATGCAGCACTTGACCACCTGGGCAGGGGGGGGGGAGGGGGGGAGGTAAAAACGTTGAGAGGATGGAGGGGAACGAGAGAGACCAATTTAATAATGAAGTTAAGAATAGAATGGAGAGGGGGAGAACGTGAAGGTTTATCCGACAGAGAAATGGGAGGGAATGTTCAATTCCCTCAACGGGGGGGGGGGGGGGGGGGGGGGGGCAGAGTACAGGGAGATAATGGTGGGCTGACATACTGATCATCCTGACACAAAATCAATTTAATGAGACGCCATGGGAATAAGAAAAAATTGATATCCCCGTGTAAATAACTGATGGTGAGCTTCTCCCTAATGTAGACCCACAGATGGATCATGTGGCCGTGCACACACACCCGTCCCCTACCTTGACAAGTGAGCGGTACCCGTTAGCAGGTATGTGAGGGTCGAAGTCGAAGTGGTGGTAGATGGAGGCGAACCCGGAGACGACGGGCTCCAGGCTGCGGGCGTGCTCCTGGATGAGCGTGGTGGCATCCACCAGCCGCCGCGCCGCCTCTCCCTGGGGGCCCTTGGGGCCGCCGGAGAAGAAGGAGGCGTTCTCCTCGCACACGCTGTACAGCGCCGCAAACACCGCCTTGGTGTCCATCACTGGAGGGGAGGAGAGGGGGGGGAGAATGTTACAGCATTGGAGGGAGAGGGGGAGGGAGAGACACAGAGACAGAGACAGAGTCAGAGACAGAGAGACAGAGAGAGAGAGAGAGAGAGAGAGAGAGAGAGAAGTGGAACACATGGGTTTGGCCATCAGCATGCAAGGGGTGTGCAGAGGGCTGGAGCTCGTGCTGCCTCGTGCTGCCTCCACCCTTCAGCCTCTAATCCCCTGCAGCTCAGCTCACAGGAGCTCATTGACGGGGAGCGTGTGCTGAGCAAGCGCTGAACGAAATGATCTGAGACCAAGCTCAAAAGGCGAAGCCTCACATGAGATGCAACGCGAGTGGCGGCGGAGAACACACACACACACACTTTTACTTGGAAATGAGGAACACACACACACTTACATTTAGCAGACGCTTTTATCCAAAGCGACTTACAAGAGAGAGCTTTACAAAAAGTGCACAGGTCAATGATCATAAACAACGACATAGCCCCAAAAACATTGCGGGCGGCCAAAACATGAAGCATAAATTGTGAAAAGCAAATAAGTGCCAAGTTACAATTAAACGACAAGACGAGACAGACACACACACTCTTACTCGCGAATGGGCATGACACACAGGAGACACGTTCAGACAAACACGCGGCCCCACGCTGCCCCACAGGGCCCCACGGGGCCCCACGCTGCCCCACGGGGCCCCACTCTGCCCCACAGGGCCCCACGCTGCCCCACAGGGCCCCACGCTGCCCCACAGGGCCCCACGCTGCCCCACAGACAAGTGGGAGGAAGGATGTCCGAACACACACTGGGGAGCTCAGAGCAGGCCCCGCTCTCGAGTTCCGCTGGGCCACCTGAGCCCAGGGCTCCCTCTGAGGGCAGACGGACAGCTGGCAGGGGCTCTCTGGTGCTTACTGGATAGGGGGACAGAGACGCTGAGAGGGGCTCTCTGGTGCTTACTGGATAGGGTCACAGAGACGCTGAGAGAGATGACACTCCACTCCCCAAGTGAGGGAGGGAGGCCAAGAAATGATGTAGAACAGTGAATGAAGCCAGATAGTTTGATGGCAGAGTTAGACAAGAGATGGTGTGTGTGTGTGTGTGTGTGTGTGTATGTGTGTGTGTGTGTGTGTGTGTGGCATAGCTCGGCTGCTCCTGAATTTGTAACCAAGTCCATCATTCACCCGGTCAGTCAGAAAGTCAGTCAGTCAGTCAACACGGAAGTGTCAGTCGGCTGTGGGGACCAACATCTTGTCATCATGTGAAGGCAGCTCTCTCGTTCAATGTTCTCAATGTATTTATTTGTTCAGCTCTTGTCTGTAGCTGCAGGGTTAGGCACCGTCCCAGTTGGCAATGTTTTGCTTCTAAGAACATCAGCTGCTTGTGCTGGATATGTTTTAAACTTTGGTGCTGGATGCTGACCAAAATCGAATCAAATTAACAGTATTGTTCATACTGAATCGAATGGCCAACAAGATTTTCTGCTTACTCACTGTCGAGTCTACTGTCATGCATGGCGATGCGGCTGAGAGGCTAATTATTTTTTCTTGGCGAAACTGGTCTCATGATTGCTAAACCACTACCCCCCCCCCCCTTCACTCTCTCACCCATTTGGCTTGAACGTGCTACATCTTACCAAACGACACCCCTCTTCAACACCCCCCCTCCCTCAAATTCTAGTTATTGCCTACTTTGTGGAAAGACAACAGCCAGCCCTTCATACACCTCTTCCTGTATGTCATCTTTTCTCTCTCGTTTCCTCTGTCACGCATCCAGGGTCTGGTGTTGGTTAGGTCCCCAAGCTAAACAAGCAGGTCCAGGGGGAATCCTATAGATGGCGCAGTAGGCCCAACTTCAGCATCGCTAATCTTCCCCATCACAGGCAATTATGTACTACCTACTGGTCAAAATAGCAGGTTCATTATCGCCCACGTTTCTGGTAATGACTTGTCTGGGTGTGTAGGCCTCAAGCCCCCTGACAGATAGGGCTGGGAAAGGGAGAGCAAAAGAGAGAGAGGGAGAGAGATGGAGGGAGAGAAACAGAGGGAGGGAGGGAGAGAGAGAGACAGAGAGAGAGACAGACAGAGAGACAGAGGGAGGGAGAGAGAGAGAGAAAGATGGAGAAAGAGAGAAAACACGAAGGAGAGCTAAGTGAATGTGACAGCGATTCCAAACCCATTTTATTCACTCTGAGAGACAAACTCTGACATGTTGACAGAGACAGAAACTCATGCCACGACCAAAATAAAATACAAAGGATGACCTAACAAAACTCACAGCATGCATTCACTTGCTGTTAAGTTGCTCTTAGCCGTGAGCGGGTGGACTAATGATAGTGTACGCGAGAGAGAGAGCGTCAGGGACATGAAAGGGATTTAGTCAGCAAAACCATTGCATCAACACTGACCGCACACTGTCCACAAAAAGGACATATTTAGAGGAAATAACTGCACTATTGTAGTGCAATGAAGCGGAACAAACAAGGCCAGGCTTGGGAAACAGGTTAACATAACCTGGCATAGCCCAATGAGCATAGACTAGGAGCACAACTCTGTTGGTAGATTAAGGACGGCAAACTCACAATAAGCCACAGGTGTGACCTTCTGAACAGTCACTAAAACCATGCCACGTTTTGTACTTTCAGTATAGTTAACTTGGACAGATAGTAAAACCAGACTAGACATTGCCTACTTTCATTCTAAATGACATGCCATTTTGTCAGCCTCTGTGGGCAGAATGAACCAAGCACGGTTATTTTAACGGACAACTACCTAATTGCAGCTCGGCTTATTGGTTGTTTAACCATGGACTAGCCTACTAATGTTGAATAAAACCACCTATTTCCCCAGGGCTTCTCTGGGCCAGGCATCAACACCACCCAGGCATCAACACCACCCAGGCATCAACACCACCCAGGCATCAACACCACCCAGGCATCAACACCACCCAGGCATCAACACCACCCAGGCATCAACACCACCCAGGCATTTTTCACCTGACACATTCCCATCCTGCTCTGTGTTTGTGTGTCATGGCAGGTTGAAAAGGACATTAAGCAAAACAAAACGAGCCCATGTTTCGGTGTTCCTAACTGTCGGTAAGGATGATTTTCTGTTCCCTGTTGGGCAGAAGCTTGGTAACGGCATGTAGCAGCAGGTTGTAGACACAGACACCTGGTCCCCCGACATTAAAGATAAATGAAAACAGGACATCTATAAATCATGCACAACAACTACCACCAGCGGCATAACAGGCTTATAATGTATCCTGCCGGAGCAACGATGTGTGTGTGTGAGAGAGAGAGACAGACAGAGAGAAACAGAGAGAGACAGACAGACAGACAGACAGACAGACAGACAGACAGACAGACAGACAGACAGACAGACAGACAGACAGACAGACAGACAGACAGACAGACAGACAGACAGAGAGAGAGAGAGAGAGAGAGAGAGAGAGAGAGACAGAGACAGAGACAGAGAAAGAGACAGAGAGTGAGAGAGAGAGAGTTGCCTACAAATACTATGTGCACGCTGGTGTGTGAGGACTAGCAGGCTGAAAGAGCTTCGTGAGGCATGCATGCTGTAGAACAACTGTTCAAAAGCCATAATGAGTAAAAATAGAGTTACCCGTGTCCACGCTCATGCCTCTGTCCTTGACTGATTCCTCTCTCCAACAACGGCAACGAGAGCAGGGAGAGAGAGAGAGAGAGAGAGAGAGAGAGAGAGAGAGAGGGACGGAGGGAGGGAGGGGAAGGGGAGAGGAGATATGGGGTATCGTGATTGGATCCTCGCCTCCTTCGGTTGGTGACGGTTTCACCCCCGGTCTGTTTTGGTTTCTGTCAGCCTGTCAGACTCAATCCTACTCAGATGATTTCCTCTTTTCTCTCAGTGCCTCACTTCTATTTAAAGGGCATGGTGTCCTCAGACACATACCAGCAGTCCCACAGCTCTGAGGACATCGCTCCAAATCCAACGACTCTTCACCCAGTTTGATGAACACACAGACACACACACACAGGAGGGCAAAGGTCTATGAGTGTGTGTGTATGAGTGTGTGTGTGTGTATTTGTCCATCCAAAACAACCGGTACCAAAACAACACCCTCCATAATAACCTTGATTGTTATTAGCTGTTCAACCTGCAACTCCCGGCGATCTGAAGTCTACTTGGCAATTCCCATACAGGACGCACCAACACCAGGTGTGTCCATAACCTGTGTCTACCAGTGTGACCTTGTGTCGCTCTGAAATCACCTTGAGAAGGAATGTTACAGAGAACATGAGTGAGGGAATGTTACGAATCTCTACAGTCACAAGTGTGAGAACTCACTTACACACCGACCAACACACACACACACACACACACACACACACACACACGGACTAAACATGTGCGCTCATGTCTTAAAACAGCAGGATAATACTGGACCTTTGAACATTCATATGAGGATCTCATTCTTAGTGAGCTGGGCTGTGCTAGCCACTAGCCAAGAGGTTGAGTAATGCCCCCGTCTTGGGGCTGGTGATCCGCTTCACTCTGGGGGTTTCTAAGCCAGTGATGGTGCCAGATCTCAAATATTGAACACAGTGTTTTCCAAACAGTGGGCTGGAATGCAGTGGTGGGTGGCAGCAAGTCCTCCTGGGGAATGAGGGAGAGATGAGCGCTTGGCTCTGACGGAGTGCCGGGGAAAAAGCAGAAGGGGTTGTTTGTTTACGTGGTTTACGAGTCTTGTACCCTGTCCTTGTTTAAACTGGCTGGCATCCTTGATATGTAACGGTATATGTGGTTAGACTGTTGGGAGAGAGACAAGAAGTGACAGAGAGCGAGTGAGTAGGAAAAGAATGACAGATAAAGAAAGGACAGTTAACTGCTACTTAAGCCTCCGAATTGATAAGCTTGACCTTATCTGTATTTATGCAAATTCACTCATCCTGCCCTGCCCAGGTGCAAAGTGTACAAAATTAATTCTCTCCTGGGAGCCTTGATATATTAAACGTCCCATTCGACAACCCTGTTTTTTTTTTTTTGCAAAATAAGTTTCATCGGTATCAGTCGCCTTGAGATAAGGCTTGCCTTGACTTTAAAGTTAGGCAATTCGAGTGGATTCAGAATGTGTTCAAATATTAGTGAAAAGTATCTGGTAAGCCTTCGGGCTCGGGCCCTAGCCGCAAGGAGTCTTCTTGTAGACAGACGGTTAAATGAAATCCAAAACAGCCTGGCTAAAAGTTTTCGGAGTGGAGCTAAATCATGAAAGCAGATGCTAAGCTAGCCTAATGTGCTCCTTTGAGATCACCGTGCCCTGATGCTGCTCTCTTACCATGGAGGTGAGCACTATCCATAGCAGTTATGAGAATAGACTCCATTCTACCTCCAGGATGGTAAGGTTGGGGATGGGGGGGGGGGGGGGTCGGAAAACGTGACCCTTGTCCCAGACACGTTTCGACAAAGGCCAACCGTAACAACAGGAAGCCAGTAACAATGAACACTTCCTGGACACACAACAAGGCCCCCTTTAACATAAAGATACAAGTCATAACTGATTTTACATGAATGTAGGCCAAAAGCATAATATGGAGGATGAGATGCTGAGTACAAGACAAGAAGCTGCTGCATGTTTAGCCGACTTGTCAAATTGACTTTCCTGTCATCCGCACACAACGGTTAACTGTGCACGCATTGTCTTCTCTATTTGGTTTTGACAAGATAGGCTAATGCTGTCCTGCTATTAAAGAAACAGTTGGGCTACTGTTTCTGCGATATTGGTTGTCTTAGAGAGAGAGTGGTTGAAGGCGCATTGTTCAAGATGTTGGTAAGCCATCGCAATTTCCCAATTAAAGCAACTAAGTCACTCAGTGCGTCCGCCTGGCTAAAATAGTCGCGGCTACAGTGAGTCTGTGTGAATTACAAGGACATATTCATGACGTCCCCCTCAAGCATGTTCTTTTTCAGAGCCAATCCATGTGTCAAATTAAGTCGCTTCCTCCTAGCGAATGCGCGCTCGCCACTGTCGCTCTCTACCGGCTCACCGAATAGATGCTGATGTGACACACAGGTTAGTTAGTCAAGATGCCTTCTCTTTGATCTTTCTAACAAAAGGAAGGTACTAAGGAACGGCAGTAAATTCCTCACCGGCCTTCTTCCCCAAACGGTTTAATTTCCCAGACAGTATTGCTCTGGTACGTTATTCGGACAGTGAGAACGTAAGCATCTCTAGACGTATGCTTTTACGTTCTCACTGTCCAAGTACTTTAAAAGTCGACTCTTTAAGTAGGATATGTTATCTATAAGTCGATTCAATCGATTCTGCAACAAAGAACCATCTATATGTCACATGTTGGTTATGTATGTGGCGTGCTTTCATTACTGTTTACTAAAAGAAACTTAGGAGTCGACATTTTATAGTTAGGCTTAGGGCTAGCATTCAAATCAAAGACACCGTCTGACAGTGAGAAAACCGACATGTCAGATACATGATTACTGTAGCTTACAGTTACACGAGTAACTGTTTTTTGCAAGAGACTTATGGAATGCACTACAGTAGACACAGAGCGGCTTAAATCTTTCTCAATCTAGGTGCAGCTAACATTGGCTAGCTAGTGCCATAGTTAGACTAGACTAGCTTGCTAACCTTTTAGCGGTGACTGTCCGGGGATGTATAGATTTGATCACAATTTACAAACAAAAATTAAGGTCTACATTCCAACAGATGTTGATTTCTCACCTATCGGAACCTCTTTGTGTTTAGATGAGCGTCTGCCATTTACACCTTTTTCGAGGCTACCGTTCCCTGATTTCTTTCCCGACGCCATCTTCGCCCACTCTGTTTGCGCAAGGCGCCTCAACTGATCTGTAGTTATACCTTGAAAGACCGCCACGCCCACAACCATAAAGGCAGCCGGTCAGCTCAGATCTTCGTTCAACCTATTTATTTACATTTAATTTAGATGTACATGTTTTATATGTTATAAATTATGTATATTAAAACAATATTGCAGATATTCCACCCTTCTTTTCAAACGTTATACCTTGGGTTTCTTGAGACCACCATCGAGGCACACTGTCAACGGCTTCCAACATGTTCAACATATCAACATGCAGGCTATTTATGGGCTTTGAAAAATATATGGTGTATTAAGCAGTAGGCCACATCTTCAAGATTACATTCATTTAATTAATTCACTTTATGTAAAGCAGACACATTAAAACATAATAGAAAAGTCAAACTGGGCTAAATTAACAAAAACATTGGAAGACAGGAAACACATGAGATAGCTTTAAAATGTTCTATCAATTCAAATGTTGATAAAAAAGCTTTTCAGACTGCACAGAAAATCAAAAACCCTCAGCTCTATGTGCTTGTCCCACAAACTTCACCTTTTATCTCCTTAACAACTGATCTAAACTCTCCTCATTCTTCCACTCTTTCAAGGCTTCTGGAGCTGGGCATCGTCCTCCTCATCCTCCCCCATCTCCTTCACTCTGTACCCTACATCTTGGTAGGCCCCCTGCACCAGGGAAAGCTGGATTTTATCATAGGTGGTGCTGCAATCCTCCAGGTTCAGACCCTGTAAGCATTCATGAGTGAAAATACAACAGAGAGATGTATAGTGCTAGTACCCCATGCAGACACGTACCCATTACAAACCAAACATATCCTCCTCTCTCTCTCCACTAGAATGGCCTAACTCACACAGATGTATTTTCTCTCCTTCACCTTCATTCAATGGCGTAGGTTTACTTTGAACATTGGAGCAAATTCGAGCAGAAAAAATCAGTGCCCCCCCCCCAAAAAAAGAAATCTAGGTCCAAACATTCATGTTGGTAAAATTAAATAAATTAATTTAAAAAAGCATTATAGCTTCAGAAATTCTAATAGAATAAAACTGAGGCTGCTCAAAATTGATTGCCCCCTCAATTTCTGTTGAAAACAAACAATTCAGATCCCCAAATTAAAGGTTCAGATACCCAAACAGTAAAATTCTGAGTCTGTGCATTGGTGAGCATTGTGCATTGTGGTACTTAAACCTCACCTCATATATGTTTTCCTCTTCCCTTTTACCTCTCAGAATCTCAAGCTCATTGACTCTCTTTGCCTGGAAATGTAGGAAAAGATGGGAAGGTAGGAGGGGATGTGAGTTTGTGTACAACACTGTTGCCATCATACAATCTGAACTATAAAATGAACAGTGGGGTTTTCCGAAACACAGACCAAAACCACGGAACTGCATTACAATTCACCACAAACCATTCAAATGACGATGACAATGATGATACAACAGTTCCTATCTCTGGACACAAGATCAATATGCACACATTGTTTGATATAGTGGTGTTGTATGCAGTCTATGTAACTTCATGTCAGTGCACCTAATGACTAGCCAGGGAGGTTATTGTGGTAGTAAAGCAAGTATGGTATGACCGCTGACCTTAAAGAGCAGAATGACCCCAGGGAGGAGTACACACACAAGCAACAACACCCCCTCTACCGCCAGGATCCGGTTCTTCACAGTCTCACTCAAGTTAAACATCTTCTCCATAGGCTCTGGCAGTAAGGGGGTAAAAAGAGATTAGTAAACATCTCTCTCTCTCTCTCTCTCTCTCTCTCTCTCTCTCATAGGATTGACAGGACACGGAGAGATGTGTACCACCTGCAAGTGTGTTTACAAAAGCATTGAGAGTGAGAGTCAAATCAAATGCCTCAGCGCTCAGATGGAACATACACCAACTGCTGTACATACTGTACTATATACAGCAGGCCGATTGTTCGGTGTTGCAGTTAGCACAACAAACTGGTTGTGGAAATGATAATTTGTAGTTTATTTTGTTGTGTGTGTATATATATATATACTGTATATATATTGTAAATTCAATACAAATGCTCTTCATCCATTTTCTTAGTTATCGGATAGCAGTTACAGTAGCTACTTAGACTATGGTAGACTATACATACCACTATTCTAAGTAAGTATTACACAATTAGCACACTGCATGAATCGGATGAAGAAACAGTGAGTGGGCAGTGTGATCGCAATGTGAGACAACAGTCCTTTATGCCCTTCTCCTTGCCAGGAGGGCTCTAAACCAAGCACTTAATCAACGTTTCAACAGAGCCTTTTGATTAAAGTATGTGAGATTACTGAACAAAGTGTGCATTCAGCACGGGCAGTGCCTGTGTTTTCCAGGTGGATTGTGACGCGGTCTTTGGAACGACTGTCGCGAGACCGTCGTCTTCGTTGTCGTATGAAAAGCCCACTGTGGCGTACAGTGCAACGATGCTGAAATTCATTCGTTCATTCATTGCGCCTGGACTACGGTTAACTGGATTTTAGGATTACAAAGCTTTTGCAATGCTGAGCTAGTCTGAAACCCCACTCCCCCAAGCAGATATACACACACATGCATGCACACACATGCGCGCACACACACAAAGTAAAGTGTGCTAGGTTATCGTGAGTGTGAGGCCTGTTGCTGTTCAAGGCGGGTGATATAATCAAGATAATGTTGAATCAAATGCTTGGTAGCACACCAAAATGTATGAACAGTGTACATAGATTGTAAATCGTCAATCTAGCATGAACGACAATACAGTCTCATTTAAGCAAACTTTATACAAAAGGCAGGAAAGAAAAAACCTGGCAAGCAGAACCTTTGGTGCTCACTGTATATTGTGTGTCATTGACCCAACCACGAATCATCAAGCACATTATCTCCAGCGCTGTCTCTTTCCATCTCTGTATCACATAAAACACCTATCCCAGACATCCCAACCTGCAGAGACTCATTTCCGGGAGGTGGCTTCCCACCCGGGACGCAATCCGGACTCATGAAGTACCCCCTCAACCAGCACGTACACCGCCCCCCCCCCCCCCCCCCCCCCCCCCCCCCCCCCCCCCGAAACGCTGTCATGACACGCGATATGCACTTATCTCTAACAGAAATAACCATTTCACAGTCTCTCGCTCGCTCGAAATACAAAATCTCCTATTTCCACACACACACACACTCACTGTAGACCTGTAGGTAGGTGCCATGTGTGTACATCGAGGACCTCGGGGATCTGCCGTTCAGCAAACACTGGTACAGCCCACTGTCCTCTAACTGGACCGAGCTCAGGCTGAGGTGATGACACCAGACTCCCTCGACCGTTTGGTTCTGGTCAACGGTCACCCGAGGGTCCTTCAGGTCTACTGTCATGGGGAAGCCCGTTCCATTGACTGTGTGGACACTGTGGATCCAGACGTGTGTCAAAGCGCCCCCTGTGGTGTGGTAGCAGCACTGCAGGTGGGCGGCATGGGAGAGCTGGACCCTCAGAGAAGGCCTGTCAGCTTCCAGGGTCGCCTGGGAACGGTCGCCCTGGGAACGGTCGCCCTGGGAAACAACTGAGGGGGGGAGGGAGGGTAGATTGAAAAGATTGGTTTTATATGGGCAGATCGTTGTTTTCCATTTGACCTCATTATGCTGTTGTCAGACAGTTAATTGAGGTTTTGTGAGGGTGGGGGATGATCTGACATCTGCTCAGAGGAGCTTCGCCTCATTGGAGCAGAACTGAGGGTTAGATCGTGTTCTAGACCCACACATGTATTTATATGCAATGTTATGAATACATCTGTACGAACCAGATTATATCCATAGTGCTGACGTTCTGTGCACAGACATGGAATTGTACACTTTGACTGTAATGTAAACAGTCACCTACATTCAAGTTGTTTTTAGTAAATGTACATTTATAAGCTAATCGCTTTTAAGGTTGCACAAAAACGCACAACAAAAAAAACGTATGCAAAAGCCACTGCAATGATGCAGGTGAAGCACACACCACCACCGCACGAGCTGAAAGAGGCTTCCTTACCTGCCCATCCAAAAAGAAACAGGACTGCGATGACGTTCATAATGTCAATTGCGTTTGAGTAACCGCGCTACTCAAATATGTCCTCTCGTGCTGTCCCCACCGTCAAACACCTTCCAAAAGCAGTCGCTCTGGTTGTCGAGACACTGACACGACCACCTGTTTCTGTGTCCATGACAGGATGTACGCTTGACTGAATGTGCTGTGCTTAAGGAACCTCACCCCCCCATTTACAAAAAAACACAAGGGGGGGGGGGGGGGGGGTTCTTGTTTATCGACTGCATCTCAACAGTCTAGGGTGACTTCGTATCTCCGATCTTGTTTGTAGGGTGACACAAGAAGTTATAGTTTGATGTTGTTTCTAGGGTTACACTAGAAGAAGAAACCCATTATCTCAGGATATTCTTGATCGTTTGTTGTTATATTCCACTATGATATATGTTGTGTCAACAGAACAAAATGAGCAAACGAAACAATTATTTTCCCCCCCCCCACATTTATTTAAAAAATGTATTCGAAAATAATAATTATAAAAACGTACCACAATTCTTCTGAAGTATACATAATTAAAAACCCACAATTGAATCAGAGCCCAAATACACAGTATAATTCTTGCATATTCATTTGTATGGATAGACAGGTCGATGCCTGGGTCACTGCCTACAGCCTACTCTATACAAAGCCCCAGGCAGAAGTCGACAACATACTGATGGAGATCCAGCAGTCATGGAGGTGAATACGCACATTAAGAATACAGAGTGGATACCCCTGAGATACCCACAGGGGGAGAATCAGAAAGACACTTTACCAAAAGGAACTGTACCCCCCCCCCCCCCCCAAACCGACCAATAAGAAATCAGGATGCATATCAGTCACAAGGCTCATTTCAGTCACCAGCCAATTTCATGATCCCATAGCAGACCCCCACCCTCACCAAATAACAAGCATGGGCTTCCTAGCGAGTCTTGTGGATACAACAAAACGTGATCGTCAGAACAAGGCACCCTTCTATAAATACACCTTTATACATATTCATCAAGCAAGATTATCATGTACTTGTATCAAGGATAGGTGTGAAAGCACGGGGGAGAGAGAGAGAGATAATGGTTTGCGCAGGATTTCACCTGCTGATCACTGCTCAATCAATGGTGAAGAAAGCTTGGTTGGGGTAACTGTTTAACCTTATCCTGTTAACCTACATTGAGCAACTGAACAGTAACAACTAATCCAATATGCAGTTTACAGTTCAATAGTTGGATACAATCATGGTTTTTCTTCTCAAACAAGAAATTAAAACATATCTGATCACACTCCATGTTTGACAAATGCATAATATATAATAAAAAATTAAAACACCAAACTGGCTGGGTACACCAAATAAATCACTTCTTAAGTAGCCTTGTTCATTCAAGTCTTGATGCCCTTGGTTCTACGGAAAACATCACGGCTTCCCCTTTCGGAGTGACACCATTTCATCATATCAGCTCTGTTTTTTTTTTTGTACTATCCCTAGACTAATCGTTTCAGTGTTGACGCTGGTGTGTCGGGAGTTTGGAGAGAAGAAGAGCAGCCTACCCCATCCAGCCATGGGCTCCCCTAACAGCATTAAGTGACATGCTAACATCAATGTATACGTGTCAAAATATATAACAGCGACTGAGGATTTTACTAGTATATGGCTATCTCTCTTTGGTCCGGCTTCGGAATCCACAGTTAAATGCCTTTACTCTGCAAGAAAGTACTCCAAGTAATAAACAGTTACAATAATGTTCTAAATAATATTTTAAAAAGCACACAAAAACAAAAAATATAGTAAAAACAATACAATTATTGCTACCACTGAATAATGTAACTTTTGTTGTTGCAGACTACAAATGTATTGAACAGCATTTATTATATAGCATTTTATATATATATATATATTATATATATAAAACAACTTCTCCACCTCCTTCTGCTGGTGAGCTATGGTCACTGCCACAGACGTCACGCACACACACACACACACACACACACACACACACACACACACACACACACACACACACACACACACAGAATAGAGGTGTGTGACGTCAGCTGGTCTGACTAGCCGGTGTAAACACTGTTACTGTACTGAACTCCCACGTCATGCATATTACAGTGAGTGTGTGTGTATATATATATGTGTGTGTGCGCGTAAGCCTACTTATCCCGCGTGTGCTTGTGACAACCTATTAAACCTCATGCTTGTGACGGCTCCTACAGAACAGTGAACACAAATCTGCTTCTGTGCTCTTCTTTAGTATGCGGTCGTCTTCGATGGCCAAACTAGCTCATTTCATTCACTTCACAAGGCCTCAAGTTCACTCAAACACTTCCAACCCCCCCCGCAAAAAAAATCCACCCATCTTTGTTCCACTTTCTGCTTCCGCCTCAATAAAAGTCAGTCTCCTGCCTTCTCTCCGTCTGTCCAGCCCAGCTACAGGCCCAGTGCAAAAGCAGTGTTATAGAGGAGAAGATACCGGGGGAATAAATAAAAGCAGTAAACACGCCAAAATGTTGTATATCTCTTAACGTGACAACTACTCCATAAAACAGACCTTTAGCCTTTTCAACATGCACGCACATACACACACATGCACATACACACACGCACACACACACACGCACGCACATACACACACACATACACACACACACTCCCAAATAATCAGGGTAGAGTACTTGACACAGAATCATTTGATTTTTCAAATACTTTACAGTAGATAATTACAATCACAATAAATATTGGCAAAATGATAACTCAAGGGTTGGAATTGAGGGAGGTTGGTCTAATTTGATAGGGGTAAAAGTGCATTTCTGCTATACTTTGGTTTGAGTACATAATCTATTGTGGTTCTGCCTTCTGCTAGGGTAGATTCTACTAAGGCTAAACACTGCCCTCTACAGGACAAAGAGCAGTAACTGCATGCATATTATGGTCATAGGTCTATCTCATTTGGTTGGCAATGATACTGTTTATGTACATATCTGGCATGTCCAGAGCAAGTGTCTTGGGTGTGTGTGTGTGTGTTAAGGCAGGTAACAATCAATATTCCTCGGCAGCCTCTACTCAAAGCAAAAATATTGCTCTTGCATAACCCACACAAAAAAGCAAAAACACACACACACACACACACACACACACTAGCACACCTTGTTACAATTATTCGTCCCCTCTGTCTGTTTGTCTGGGAGCGTCTTGATTGGCTGTGACTTATTGTCAATCTTCATTGAGGGCTCAGGCATGGCACACGAGCACAGAGTGGAGTAACCGGAACGTTCCAGCCATTACGAATCAATCCTCCAAATACAGCTCGAGCATCCTGATTCCGCACGAAAGAGAAAAGAAAAAGACACATTCAGTCTGTGGGTCTCTCTAGCAACAGTCACACTGCAATGGATCTTGATGCACAATGAGAAAGACCATCCACTTAGATGATCGGAGGTGAGGAACCATCTATCCTTGTTCATCTGCGCTTTCACCTTGTGCTTTCCACCAGCAGGGGGCATCGCATCTCAATGGAAGTTGCCCTTCTTGAGGGTGAACTTGGACAGGGCCTCCAGCAACTGGTGGTGAGCCTCCTCAATACCCTGAAAGAGGGGGATCAATACCAAGTTACGGACAAGATCAAGTAAGCACACCTTCACTCTGCAGTCATCCATCTTTCACCAGCTCCTTTCATCATACTCTCCCTCTCTCCCTCTCTGCCTCTCTCCCTCTCTCCCTCTCTGCCTCTCTCCCTCTCTCCCTCTCTCCCTCTCGGTCTCTCTCCCTCTCTTCCTCTCTCCCTCTCGGCCTTTCTGCCTCTCTCCCTCTCTCCCTCTCGGCCTCTCTCCCTCTCGGCCTCTCTCCCTCTCGGCCTCTCTCCCTCTCGGCCTCTCTCCCTGGCCCCTCTCTCTGGCTCCCTCTCCTCTGACACGTCCCCTTGCTGGGAGCACACATAATAGTCATTGTCAGAGAACTCCAATTTTGCTCAGCAATTTTGGCTGTGATGGAAGCCCGGCCATAACAGCTGTGGTTAAACGATTTTCTCTCTCAATCTCTCTTTGGGCAGTTTGAGCCCATTCCTCCCTCCTTCCTTAAACCATCCTTTGTAAGGGTCATTCAGTCATCTGCTACTATTTTTTATGGACCAATCTCATCTCTTCTTGTGCCCCCCCCCCCCCTCCACAATTCTTGAACATACTCTCTCCACTCCCTGCATAATTTTCAATCTACCCATCTTTGTCCCAGTCGTAGTTTATATTGTTCATCTCTTCCTCCAAGTCCCAACTCTCTTTCTGTTCGTCCCCCCCTTTTTCGGTCACCTGCAGTTTCTTCAGTTGCTCCTCCAGACTTAGGAATCTCCTCCGCACCTCTTCCCTCCTCTCCTGGGACAGGACGAGAGGAGCGCTGATCCCTCCCTCCTCCTCCTCCTCCTCCTGCTGCTGCTCTCCCTTCATCTCTGCATCCTCTCCTCCTGGCCCCGCCTCTTCCCCCTCTCTCCCCCCCTCTGTGTGGGGGTCTTTGTCTGTGGATCGACAGTTGAGATATTGGGATTTAAACGTTCTACACGAGCATCTACTTACAGCTAAAATCCCTATGCTTGTTAAAGGACAGTACAAAAAGTCGGATTTGACAAAAGCTAATCAGAGGAAAGATACCTGTTGATTGACAGCCTTCGGACTCCTGCTCCTTCCTTTCTGACGCCTCCCCTCCATTTTCCTCGTCAAGATGAGAATCCTCTGATAGGCTGATGCTCCCAACCAATAGCCTCTTCAGGGACATGACTGTAGGATGAACATGACATGATGTAAATAATCACAAAGTGACGGGATGGGAAGGAGGGAAGGAAAAAAGGAGGAAATGAACCGCCTCCACCTTCGTCCAGTGCGCCATTGGCCACCTTCTCCTGAACACTGTTGGTGTGACCAATCAGATCGAAGCCATTGTCTGAAAGGTAGTCGATCAGCGAAGGGGGCGAGTCGGCCGTCTTCTCATCTGTCAAGCTGTCCTTATCTCGGTCTAGAGACGGAGACACAGAAAAAGTCAGAAAGTGAGTCCAGGTGCCGAAAAAGTCAGAAAGTGAGTCCAGGTGCCGAAAAAGTCAGAAAGTGAGTCCAGGTGCCGAAAAACCTCCCAGCAGACTGGAACGGCCAGTTCTTACCAGTGATGGGTTTCAGCGAGTCCCCTCCGTTCTCCGTGGGACTGAGAGGGGCCTGCAATCTGGGGGAAAGAGAAAGAGGGATCCAGGGCTCGACGTTACTCGCTGGGAAAGAAAGATGAAGGCGGAAAGACAATTTCCAAAGCGTGTGTGGCGTGTGTGTGGCGTGTGTGTGGCGTGTGTGTGTGTGTGTGTGTGGGGTACGTACGTGCTGGGGTTGAACTGAGACACCACTCCCCCGAGTGCCAGGCTGCCCTGCCTCTTACGATCGATCACAGGAGGCCCGCTCTGCTTCAGCTCATCCACTGCAGACTTGATCACATCGGTCCAACTACACACGCACACACACACACACACAAACACACACACACACACACAGAGAGGGAGAGTCAGAGACACAATGACAAGTCTCCCACCACACAGTTTCACACATCTACTTTCACGTTCATGACAGGACTAGACAGCACAGTACAAAACCAGTACAAGCAGTACTAGTACCAGAACAAACCAGTACAAGTGTAGTCCAGTCCAGAACAAGGAGCACACTCACTTCTTCCTTTCTCCCAGAGACTGGGCCACCAGCTCATAGATCTGAGCTCCACTGTCCCAGGTGAAGATCACGTAGAAGGCCTTACGATCTGAGGGAGACGGG
>NC_061061.1:16283609-16314394 GCF_021917145.1 Hypomesus transpacificus
CTCATAAAAGGCATCTGGATGCATAACACACACACACATCACTTAGACCTCACCTGACCTATTGGCTAATAAAACTGAACTTAGGTCCTATTATCTTCTGGTTGGCCATTCCAAAGGGTGGTCCCTCGACCGAGAGGGCACTCACAGTGCATCTCTATGATCTCGTCCAGGTTGGGGAAGATGGTGGCCAGCTCTGTGGACGTCATGATGTTCTCTCTCTCCAGAGGCCTGGAGAACACCATCTGGAGAACGCTCAGCATGCGCACGTGGGCGTGCTCCGTCACGTAAAGCTCTGGGGAGGCAACATAAGAGGAGAGGGGTGAGCCCTTCCTCCTCGCCCTTTTCCCTTCCTCCTCCCTCCTCGCCCTTTTCCCTTCTTCCTCCCTCCTCGCCCTTTTCCCTTCCTCCTCCCTCCTCGCCCTTTTCCCTTCTTCCTTCCTCCTCGCCCTTTTCCCTTCCTCCTCGCCCTTTTCCCTTCCTCCTCCCTCCTCGCCCTTTTCCCTTCCTCCTCCCTCCTCGCCCTTTTCCCTTCTTCCTCCCTCCTCGCCCGTTTCCCTCCCTCCTCCCCTTTTTCCCTTCCTCCTCCCCCTCCCCATTCCTCCTCCCCCTTTTCCCCTCCTCCCTCCTCCCCCTTTTCCCTCCCCCCCCCCCTCCCTCCTCACCATTGATGACTTCCTGTCTCTTGGTCTCCTTCTTGCTGAGTCGTGAGAGGGTGTCAGCGGGGGCCAGCTCCCTCCAGTTGGGGGGGTCCTGCTCCAGCTCCAGGAGGCGTGGCTCCACCTCCTCCTGCTGGGGGGCGGGGCCTGTTGGGGAGGGGCCAGGCAGAGCGCTGTCGGGGGACGGCACGTCAAAACTGAGGGGGGGGGGGGGGGGGGGGGGAGCGGAGGAGCAGCAGATGGAGGGGGAGGGAAGGAAGTTGCACAGGAGAGGCATTTGAAAATTGTAGTCTTGATGGAAATGAATATGAAACATTAAATATCATTATACATGATCGGCTGAGGGATGTTTTTGTCTTCATCCGGGTTAAGTAACTTGTCCTTTCTTTTCTGACTAACTGTCAGAAAATGACTAAGTCCAACCTTAGGGGAAGGGAGGGTCGGGGGGTCAGTCTAGGTATAGTGAACTCTATTCACTTTTACTCAGACTGGGAGGTTTGAGGACAGACGGTTTTAGAGTAGGCCAGTACGGTGTCAGTCAGTCAGTCAGTCAGTCAGTCAATGAAACAACGAGTCAGCCGGTCAGTGAGACAGTTAGACAACGGGTCAGTCATCTCATTTGTCTGTCTGTCCGTCCCTGCTGTGTGCCCCTCCTTTCACCACGATGCAGATGGTGGTGGTGGGGGGAAGAGGGGGGTGGCTGCCTTACAAGAAGTGGTGCTTGGGGGAGGGTGGGGCGGGATGCATCGCCGTGGCGGCGGCTTGCAGGTCCACGTCGCTACGGGAACGAGGTTGTTTGGCCCGGGAGGAGCCACGACGACGGGAGGAATGGCGGTCCACCCGCGCGCTCTCACTGCGCAACACTTTCCTGGGGAGGGGGGGAATAAGGTGGGGGGGGGGGAGAGGGGGGGGGAGGGTAGAACGTGGAGGTAGGGAGGGGAAAAGACAGTGCAGGGAGCAGGGGAGGACAGGGGGAGACAAAGTAACGACAGAGATGGGGTGGGTGGGGGGGAGAGAGAGAGAGAGAGCGAGAGAGAGAGCGCGAGAGAGCGAGAGACAGAGACAGAGCGAGAGAGAGAGCGCAAGAGAGAGCGCGAGAGAGAGCGCGAGAGAGAGCGCGAGAGAGCGAGAGAGTGAGAGAGAGAGAGAGAGAGAGAGAGAGAGAGGAAGTGTGAAATCCAAAGACCGAGGACAAGGAGTGACCAAAACGAGAAGAACGAGGGAACGACAAGAGGAGGGAAGACGTGTGAAAAGAGAGAATGAAAGAGGAGCATGGAAAAGGTGACAGAACCAGGTTAGAGACAGTCATGTAGTCCCAGATGAACCCGTTAGTAAAAAACCCTCTGTTAAGACATACTGGAAGCCCGTCTGAATGTGTACAGTGAAGAGACGAGTCATTTATAAACAGGTGTCCCAGTGCTCTGAAAAGGCAACCTATGGTGAATGGAGCAGATCAGATCTTTGATCTCTCACACAGACTGACAGGGGCCATGTGACCCTATGCCCCCTTCAGTTCCAGACATTTCCCAACCGGGGGGGGTCGGACAACCCCTTAGACATGCAGTGTGTTCGAGCTCTCATGCCGACAATGCAGCAGGTCTACGGCTCTCTACTCCCACAGCCCGCACACTTCAAAACCAAGCTGCAGAGATGAATGATACTTATCCATGCAGTGTGTGTAAATATGCATGTGTGTGTGTGTGTGTGTTTCAGATCAGTGTCTGGCCTGACATCTGTCCCAGGCTGTCTCATGGAGCAGTGACCCACCTTGTCTTGCGTCTGTAAAAACACCGGACAACACACAGTTACACCACCACACACACACACACACATCAAACTTTCACAGCTGTACACCAACACACAACCACACTGCCTTCAAAAGCTTCACCACAAAAAAACTCACAACCTTCACATCCCTGTGCACACCATACGACCACAGGGGCCCTACCTAGCACCATGTTTACGCCCTCCAAGACATGAATCGGGTGACAAAAAGGCAACGCGCCAGACGGTAACAGCTTGGGACAACACAAGCAGCAAGCGCTAACCGACAGATGGAGGAAGGTCCTGGACATGGAATCAGTGTTCCAATTGCTTGAGGAGGGGAAGCTGGGGGTGAGGAGGGGGGTACTCGAGTGCTAATGGCTCCCAAACCACCCCCCCCCCCCCCCCCCCCCCCCCCCCCCGGGAGAGACCCCCACCCAGGCCCGCGGGGGAGATGTCTCCCCCTTCGATCAAGTGCCCCTCAGAAACAGCACAAAAGGCACGGCGGCTCACAGACGGGTATAAAAAGCACACTGACTGGGAGATTCCCCTCGACGGAAACCACGACAGGTTTACCAGACGTCCAATGCGCCTGTCAAAACACGAGAAACACCTGCGCAACTGAAGACAAGCTGAAGTTGCTAGGGGCGACATGCAAATGAGCTGGAGGGGGCAAAAACAGGAGACATGCATCACGTAACCACGGAACGACAGACAGGAGAGGAGGGGCTTTCCCCGCCTGGTGTGTGTATGTGTGTGTGTGTGTGTGTGTGTACACACACCGACTCGTAGCTCCAGTAAAATCCCAAGAGGATTAAACTAGCATCGTCATTATCGTGGTCGATGTAATGATGAAGAGAATGGACTGTGATAATGAGCTGAAAAACGAAGACACGGGCAGGAATGGACAGAAATAAATTGCGAAGGAAAGAGGGTAGCAAAACAAGCAAAGGGAGGGGCAGGGGAGGGGGGGTTGAACGGGGGCGGGGGGGGGGGGGGGGGGGTATGTTGGAAGGGACGACTGGATTCCGGCATGTTTGCAGGTCCGTTTGGGTGTTGGCTGAGTATGCGGGCGGCAGCGGCAGCTTGCACACAGCAGGGACAGACCACCGAGCGAAATTACCACGCTCCCTCAGTCTTAGCATGGACGCTGCCTACCCTAATGCTGGACTGACACGGGAGTTTTATCACGCTCCCTCAGTCTTAGCATGGACGCTGCCTACCTTAATGCTGGACTGATACGGGAGTTTTACCACGCTCCCTCAGTCTTAGCATGGACGCTGCCTACCCTAATGCTGAACTGATACGGGAGTTTTACCACGCTCCCTCAGTCTTAGCATGGACGCTGCCTACCCTAATGCTGGACTGATACAGGAGTTTTACCACGCTCCCTCAGTCTTAGCATGGACGCTGCCTACCCTAATGCTGGACTGATACGGGAGTTTTACCACGCTCCCTCAGTCTTGGTGTGGACACGAGTTCATGGCTGAGCTACACCTCAATGATCTCAGAGATATGTCTGTCTGGGTACTTTTACAAGCATTCCTTCCCTTCTCATTTCCTCTTTATCCTGGTGAAGAATACCTCTCTCTCTTGAAACCCCTCCTCCATTCTTTATTTCTTTCCTTCTCCTCCTCTTTCAACTTCTGTGCCCTCCCTCCCTCCCTCTCCATCTGGTCCTCACCTGTCCTTTTCCAGGCTCTCCTCCAGGGCCATGTCATTGGCTGAGGGGGGCTCCCAGATGGACAGACCCCCACCCAGGCCGGCGGGGGAGATGTCTCCCCCTTCGGACACAGACAGGGGGTCAGACCGACTTGTAGGGACACCTTGGTGGAGCGGAGAAATGGGCAGAAGGTTACGATTTGTACAGAAGCTCATCTCTAATCGTGAATCGATTTTTAATGGAATCGTGACTCCAAGACCTGATTCGAATCGAATTGTGAAGCACCAAAAGATTCCCACCCCTAATATCTGTTTTTTTTTTATCCACTAACCATCCCTAAACTCTAATCATGCCTGTAACTACCAACAAGATCAAAGATGCTCAAGAGCCTCATTCTATCGACCAATGTTTTCTTTCCCCTCCACAATACTGATTGGCCAATCCCGCCAGCCAATTGGCTTTACCCAATTCGCTGTGGGCGGAGTCCGGGCTGGAGGTCACGCTGATGACAGTTGGTCCGTCTGGTTGCTCGGCGCCGGGCTGGGAGGCGGAGCTCCCGGAGGAGCCGGGTTTCCTGTGGGGGAGAAAGGTGGTTTCCAGGACGGAGCCTCGCGGCAGGGCAGGCCCGCTCGAACCTTTCCTCTCCTGAGACATTTTATCCTTGTCCACTAGGGGCGAGAGACAGCGAGGGAGAGAGGGAAACAAAAAGAGAGAGAGAGAATTCAACAACAGACTTTGGTAAGACCATTTGCAGGGCGGTTGGGAAACAGTGTTATCAACCAGGCAGACAGAGACACAGACAGACAGGTAAGGGCCGAGTTTCCCAGATTCGTTAAGAAGCTCTTAACGCTCAGAGCTTCTTAGGAACGTTCTAAGAACGCTCTAGAACGCTCTTTGAATGCTCCTAAGAAGCTCTTAGCGTTAAGAGCTTCTTAACGAATCTGGGAAACTCGGCCAAGATGAGTAAAGGGCAATCAGGTGTCTGAGTGAGAGTGGTTAGTTTGGTGCTACATCCACAACCTTCAGGACAAACGGGCCCTGACCAGTGTGCTTGGTGTATTTCTTGGTCAGGGTCAGTTGATCTTCCACTATAACACCAGTGATTACAAACAATGTCACAGAATCTACCCCTACTGTTCTAATCTAGTCCAACCAGTTAACAACGCCCCCGCTGGATCCTCCCCCAGGTTTGATTTGGTACATGCAGACATGCATAAGTATAGATTAGTACGGATGAGACCATTCTAGAGATACAGGGGTGGACATAGTAGACGGTACCTTCAACTTCCACTTTAGGCACTTTGCCCTCAGCTGAAAGACAAAGGGGGCAAGACAACATACTATTTAAATTCCTATAATAACCTGGATGTACAGCAATTCACAGCTTAATCATCTTGCTTGAGCAAAACTATATATATTTATATCAACACATGACAGTGCATTATTCTCGTCCAGATGGAATATCAAATAATATTAGGACATACTCTAATCTTCTTCGTTCCTATGAGGCTAAAGAATGGCTCTGTGGTTTGCCGCTGCATGCGGTCAACCTTAACAACGCTCTCTGTTTAGATGGTAACCATAGCGTGTGCCGCTCAGAAACCCCCCCCCCCCAATGCATGGATCTGTCTGTCTTTGGGGCCGGGCTGGGGTGTGTTTGACATGGAGGGGGTGGGGGGGGGGGAGAGACACGTACTGCTGCCCGCGATCCAACCTCCGGCGGCATGGAGGACTTTAGTGAAACTCTGCTTGGGTTTGGGATTGGGATTGTCTTCTTTCTTGTTCTGGAGGGAGGGAGGGAGTCGGACACAAAACCAAAGTTTAAAAGTGAACGCAAAAATAATCCATAACAATCATTTTTTAAGAATACATAAAGGCAAAAGCAGTTGGGCTTGAGGCTGAGATCAAATGTGCCCCCAAAATATCTGGACGTGATCTCGCTACGCCACCGCTGCTGCTGAGTGAGGTGAGGAGGCTCTGGGCCGGAAGGAAGGTGACGTAGCGGTCTTACCTTCCCCACCAGGGGTCTCCTGAAGAAGCCCCTGGACTTCTTGCTGTCCGCTGCCCTGGTCTTCACTCCCAGGTGCTTCATGTAGAAAGCCACCGCTCCGAAGATGGCAGCGCTGGAACAGAAGAACAACATTTATTAAATCACAGAAGATTCTGTTACCCGTATAGGCTACTCGTGGGAAACAATTGTTGCTTTAACCTCTTGCTACAGCACAGCTCATCTGTTACAGTGATACAACTTCAACTCGTCTAGAAATCGACTTGTTTTCCAACTTGCTAAACTTGAACTTGATCTGCAGAACAGATCGACCGCATGACTAAAGCAGACACATGCTTCAGATGCAGCATGATGTAAACAAACTGTACTTGTGTAAACAGAGAGTTGGACAACATCAACACAACTCACCATTTCTCCTCGTCCGAGACTATGGTGGGTCTGTGAAGGAAAGAACAAGAGAGAGATGTTAGAGGGGGACGAGATGCACCTTACCAGGCGCACACAAAACTCCAGGACTCACCGGCTTGGTTTTTTAAGTAGCATTTTGCCCTCTCTTTTGTCTGATGCCGAACTGTGAACTTTTGGGACGATGGAATCGAAAGCGACACCGTTTTTCCTGCTCTAATCTGACTGCAGCAATAATGAGTTCAGAATTGATGGTTTTAAGCATATTCTGATATTTGTGAACCCCCCCCCCAAAAAAACACAATTATAATAAAAGGAACCCCTCTAAACTAACAATGAAAATTACTTCGCAAAAGTACTTAATTAAATAACAATTTAACAATTCTCTTTAATTCTCGCCAATTCTTTAAAACCGAATCTTCTGAGGCTCAATCTTCCAAAGACGATCTTCAGCTAAGAGGAAACTTCTGTCATTTGTCTGCAGGGCGAATGAGTCTCAAACAAAGCTCAGAAACTAACAGACATGGGTATTTAACTGGTTCTGTCTGATACAATAAGCAGGCAAGACGGAGGAAATACGACCTGTCTGTGTTCCTATACTGTAGCCTGGGAGGGATTTCCCTGGGATTCCCCACAACTAGCCAATCACAGGGTCTGAACCCCCCAATCTGCTGACCGTGCAACCAATTAGGAGGCAGAGGAGGTGAGGTCACCGAGTTGTGTTGAGAGAGCGTGGGGGAGCAGGGGACGATCGAGCGTGTGAGAGCGAGGAAGCAGGGGTTTGGAGGAACAGAGAGAGGATTGTGGGTGAAACGGCACGTCTGAATGACTCTTTTGTCCCTGTGTGACGACAGGGAGACGAGAGACACTGATACTTCAATGTAGTGTTTGATGATGCTCCTGATGGAGTCTGTTATCAGGCCTTTAGGTTCTGTCTCTGCGCCGGGCGTATCCTCTTTCCCTTTGTCGCCCTCTCTCTCTCTCTCTCTCTCTCTCTCTCCCATCTTCTCTCCCTCTAAAAGGATCATGACAGTCTGCCCTCTCTCTCTCCCCGGTCTGTTTGTCGTAGTGCTAATGCATTGTGTCTGGCCAGTGGGTCAGTGCTACATTAACTTCCCAGTCTCTCTACCTCCATTTCCCCCTCTACTTCCCTCCCCCTCTCAGTCTCCAGTGGACAGACTGCATCAATAACACTCGCCCTCTCCTCTCCCGGGTGCTCCCTCCCCCTCCCCCCGCTTGGCCCTGTGCCAGTGGCGGGGGGAGGGGGGGGGCGAGTGACAGAAGGGGGTTGGAGAGGCCTTCCTGCCAAAGTGGCAATGCCGACTCCATCGTCTCCACGTCCGGCTTTTTGTTCCTCTTCCTCGCCCCCTCCCTCCGGTTAGTCTTGGTGGTGTCTGATGCACGCCATACAACTGAACTCTTCCTCTCCCGTCAGCCTGAGGCATCTACCATGTCTGACCACCTAGTCCTGCCCCATCTCTAACACATCACACCAGGCCTAATGCCCCATATTGGATTCAGTGGCTTCTTAGCAGCTCCTATGGGGAAACTCCAGGAGATGTTCGGATGCTGCTTAACGCGTCAAATCTCCGAGGTGACTATGGGGGTAAGACATCCTTTGGTTCTGTAAGACTGAGGTGTGAAACTGGGATTCTACAGCGGAGTACACAAACCGAGTAAATAAGAGATCTAGGCTTCCTAGTGTGCAGCCTGCAGCTCGCGCGCAAAGCAGCTTTTGCTACCGGAACCGCGTAGCACGGAAAGAGTTCACATTTGGGGGTTGGCCTCTCTTTGCACACAAAGAATGCTGAACCTCGTTTCATTCGTATATACAGGATCTTCAACTTTTCCGACACTGGCAGCTGGTAAAGGCCTTCATAGTTAGGGTAAAAGTCTGAGCGGCTGGTTTCCGGAAGACTCACTGGAGCTCGGACATCCTGTCCAGCAGGTTCTCAGCCACGGCCTTCTCCTTCATCTCCATGGGAACGCGGTCGGTCGGGTAGTGGGACTCCACCTCCACCAGCTCCTGCTCGTTGGGGGTCATGCCCATCATCCGCTTCTGCCTGCACGGCGGGGGGCGGGGGCGGGGGCGGGGGGGGGGGGTAGATGGGAGGACACAAAAAGACACACACAAACAGGGAGTCAGGTGGCTGAGCGGTTACGGAGTCAGGCTATTAGTCAGAAGGTTGCAGGCTCGATTCCTGGCCGTGCCAAAATGACGTTGTGTCCTTGGGCAAGACACTTCACCCTACTTGCCTCGGGGGGGGGGGGAATGTCCCTGTACTTACTGTAAGTTGCTCTGGATAAGAGTGTCTGCTAAATGACTACCGGGCAGTGTCTTCAACCACCTAACCTGTTATGTATGCTTTGTCTTTGACATTCAGGGAATGTCCCTGTACTTACTGTACATACTTTAAGTCACTCTGGATAAGACATTCCCTGAATGTCAAACACAAAGCATACATAACAGGTTAGGTGGTTGAAGACACTGCTCGGTCACATTCAGTTGTGATTGATCCATCACACAGCAAAGCAGACAGACACAGGTGTTTCCTCAAGGATCACAATGACTCTTGCTTAGAGATTTGTTGCTCTTGTTGGTTAGTGGTAACTGATTTAAACTGTTGTATTCGCTGTGAAATATTCTATTTTAGTTAGTCTTATTTTTATTTTTACTGTTGCTTGCTTTTTCTACAGGTACACTTGCACTTAGATATTCATGTTGTTTAATAGTAACTTGCTTAAATACATGCTCTTATGGTTTTTCCCTTTGGCACTTATTTTTTGATTGTTCACCATGTGTGCTTCTTGTTTTGGCTACCCGCAATGCTTCGGGGCTATCTTGTTGTTATTATCAGTGACCAATGCACTTTGTAAAGCTCTCTCTTGGAAGTCGTTTTGGATAAAAGCGTATGTTAAATGTAAATGTAGGTGTACTCTGCAGACAGACACAGGTGTACTCTGCAGACAGACACAGGTGTACTCTGCAGACAGACACAGGTGTACTCTGCAGACAGACACAGTTGTACTCTGCAGACAGACACAGGCGTACTCTGCAGACAGACACAGGCGTACTCTGCAGACAGACACAGGTGTACTCTGCAGACAGACACAGGCATACTCTGCAGACAGACACAGGCGTACTCTGCAGACAGACACAGGTGTACTCTGCAGACAGACACAGGTGTACTCTGCAGACAGACACAGGTGTACTCTGCAGACAGACACAGGTGTACTCTGCAGACAGACACAGGTGTACTCTGCAGACAGACCTAGCCATCTGAGTTCACACTCAGGTGATCATGATCGTCAATAACACACCCTGGTCTGGGGCCTGAGGAATAGATCCAGTTGGCTGCTCTGTAGTTAGAGGGGTAGCTGGTTTAGGTTAGTTATTTGCTGGTCAGATTTGGTTGGTCAGGGATGGGGATGGTCAGGGAGGTCATGGAGACGGTTGGGCTGGTCAGGGTGGTCAGGGTCAGGGTTCACGGTGGTTCACAGTGGGTCAGGGTTGATGGTCTCTCACCGAAAGTCTTCCAGCTGACGCAGAACCTCAGTGACCTGCAGGGACTGGATCTCCTGGGCAAACCTTCTCTGCTGATCCTCAGGCAACAGGTCAGGACGCGTACGATCTGGGAAGGAAGGCGGGGGGGGAAACGAGAGGAGGGGGGGGGGACATTCAGAGATAGAGGGGACACATTCAGGAGGAAGACCAGATGGAGCCGATACGCGTATAGTTTGGCGATGTCAACAGGAACAGACTGTGTGGGGATGTCGCCTGAACAAACTGGATCCAGGAGTCCAGATCACATTCTAGATCGAGGCGTGAAATCATGGCGCAGCGAGATAAAGTAACGGCCATGTTTGAGTGAGCATATGTGAGACTTACCCAACTCAAAGGACTGTGGGACACACACTCGGAGGATCTGAGAACGAGGGGGGGGGGGGGGGGGGGGGGAGCGAGAGAGGGGATGGAGAGAGGCACAAGTTAGAAGCGCATTTCCAGTTGAACAACAGTTTGTTGCACCACCACCAGACTTATTTAATCAAGCTCCGGGGAACGGAGGGGAGCGCAGTACCACGGCACTGCCAGCAGATGTCGCTTCGACACAAAACGAGAACGTTCGATCACAGGAGAGACGGAAAGCCAGCCATATCTGACTGCATCTGTTCTAAGAATCCAATAAATACCGTGAAATGGCTCATATCAAAAGAAAGGAAGAGAATGAATGGGAGAGAAATAAAGAAAAGCTTGATTCCTGAAGGTCATTCCCACGACCCTAGCAGGAAGTTGGCGGTCAGAGAGAGCGAGAGTGACACAAGCCAAACAGAGGGAGAGAGATAGAGTCCAGAGATTAGAAGAGGGGGGAGATGAGATGACAGAAAGAGAGAGAGAAACCGAGAGAGAGGCCGAGAGAAAAAAAAACTAATAGACAGAGGTAAACAGAGACAGTGAGGCAGACAGCAAGCTGCTGGGAAGCCCGGGGGAGAGTCAGGCAGTCCCAGTCCACACCAACATGATCAACAAACACTGTTGACACACAAACAACAATCCCAAAACACACTTGTCTAAAGGCCTTTTACCCAAACACACACTTCCAGGGGCAAGGGTGGATGAAAGGGGAAGTCCAAAATGTTATTGCTGAGCCACCAGCCCTGTTCTCAAGACTGTCCTTTCAAAGCTACACTCTGACTAGCTTCCGTTTCTCTGCTCGGCCTAAGGGCGGCGAAAGCAGCACTTACAAGACAATCGCTTTCTTTGATCCCCGTTGTCCCTTCCCTGCATTTTGTACTTGTGGTTGTGGTCTGGTAACTGCCCTGCAGTTTGTACTTGTGGTTGTGTTGTGCTCTGGTAACTGCACTCATTATTAGGTCGAGGTTGAACATAAGATAACTGTCCAGCTGTCTCTGCTGGACTGTCCATGGCACTGCACCCTTACTAGACACTTCTGGAATGAAGATTATTGTCAGACTGTATTTGAGATGTAATCATATCACAGTAGTATTGTTTTTGTCATAATACTTTAATCAGCTTGCTACTACGGTTGACATGTTATTGTTGCCATTTACCTAAGCAAATAAGATGATATTGTTGTGCAGTGGTATTGATTTTTTGTTCAACGAGCCAGATAAGGCTAGTGGATCCAGACTGTTCCTTGACTCTGACCGCAAAAACACTTAACAGCTATGCACCCATGATTGTTTCCAGGGCTTTCAGTCTCCATTATTCAGTATGTCACTTCCTGTCTGTGTACTCACCGCCCCCTTGTCAAGGAAGGTGTTGTAGAACTCCACAAACTGCTTCCTGGTCTCTTTGGTGTTGGTGTTCTTGAAGAGTTCGGCATGAAGGAAACACAACTGGGAGGAATCATGGGAGGTAGAGACAGAGGGAGATGGAGAGAGAGAGAGAGATATGAATACAAGAGATGGAATTCAGATGGTGTGTGTGTGTGTGAGTTTGTTGACATAGTAGTCACGTAGCGAGTGAATCACTCCTAAGATGAGAGGGAAAGGTTTGGGAATGGGGCGGGGTGCGGTGTGGTTGAAGGTTAGTGTGGTGTGGGAGAGAGGGTGGTGGTGGGGGTGGGGGGGGGGCAGTAACAGTACCTGGTTGGGTCACCTTGTCTGCATGCAGAGTAAAGGGAGAGACAGGCATGCTTTAAATCCCCGGAAATACTTGCACACCCACACAAGCGTGTTGTGTTACACCCATGTGCACAAACACACACAATGCACTTGCGCGCACACACACACACACACACACACACACACACACACACACACACACACAGGGGTGAACTAGACAATCAGACACACAGTATGCACACACATGCACCTCTGCCCCATATTTGCATGTGCATTGTGGGACTTGTAGTTCTTACCAAAGGGGCACAGTCAAACTGCAGGATGACATGTTGCAGGAAGACCAGCAGGTGAGTCGGTCGGGTCTTTACCAACTCTATGCTGTTGAAGTGACTACACTGGTCATCCACCGTCTGAGGAAATAGAGAGAGAGAGATGGAGGGAGGGAGACCGAGATGGATGGAGAGAGAGATAGAAAGAGAGGAGATTGAGAGACAGAAAGAGATGGAGAGAGACAGAAAGCGATGGAGAGTCAAAATCAAATCAAAATGTGTTTGTCTGGCCCTTTTTACAAGCAATCTCTCTCCGGAGAGAGACAGAAAGAGATGGAGAGAGAAAGAGATGGAGAGAGAGACATAGAGACGGAAAGAGATGAAGAGAGAGAGAGAAAGAGATGAAGAGAGAGAGAGAGACAGAGAGAGAGAGAGAGAGAGAGAGAGAGAGAGAGGGATGGAGAGAGAGGGATGGAGAGAGAGAGATGAAGAGAGATAGATGAAGAGAGAGAGATGAAGAGAGAGAGAGAGAAAGAAGAGGGCGAGGCAGGCAGAAAAGGGGAGAGATATTTGGGTGACAACATTCCAAAAGCTGGTGCCCAGATCCATGTCCAGGGATGTCACTCACAGTCACCAGGTCGTTCTCAAAGTCCTCGTCCTCGGCTCCTATGATGCTCATGGTTGTCTCGGACCCCTGAGGCCACAACACACGCGGCTGCAGAGAGGGGGAAGGAGGGGAAGACCACAGTCAGGACATGGCCTCACAGGCCTGGCTGACCCCCCCCCACACACACACACACACACACACACGTGCAGAAGTGGGTGAAGCTAGGAAACCTTTCCCATGCTTCCGACGGACCATGATCTGCGCCGCGCTCACGCTTCGAAAACGAGGGCCTCTCTCTCTCTCTCTACGCTGCTGGACGATGGATCGCGGTGAAAAGTCCAAACGTTTATTATTTCCCGAACGGGAAAACTAACGTGCAAAAACCCTCAGTTTCAATGTGGAGAGGACCCAGAGGGACTGCTTTCCACCGGCAAGACAGCCTAGCGGTCTTGCCGGTGGGCAAGCGAGAATGACTACCTGCTGCGATCAAATACAAATCTTGACGTTCCCGACTAATTAAGCCGTGATCCTGTATGCAGACTGTGTGTTCTCCCTCCATCCTGGAAATACTAAAACATTTACGCTTGAGAATGGTATGTGGAGGAGGGTGAGGGGCTAGGTAGAGAGACAGGGCGCCATCAATATTTGATTGTGGGACGTGCACCACCGGAGCAGAGAGAAGATCGGCGTGGTGGAGCCCATGATGCACCTGACTCATGGATCCAGCTTCAAACCGTTTCCTGAGGTCAATAAGATGTTGGAGGGGGTTAGAGGCCTCTGCCCTCCCTGCCCCAGCCTCACTCCTCCTCTGAAGGCCATGGGCCTGTTACTGCTTTGAGGAAGCACCCTGTCATAAATCAACCACAGCCAACAAATATATTCACCACTGCTCAGAAATAGAAAAACAGAAGCTTTGCTGTGGACAGATCTTTTTAGTTTTTTACTGTGTGTGTTCTTTTTTGGGGGGAAGATGTGGGGTACAGGTGTGTGGTGAAAGCTGCAGGGAAGTGAAAGAGCGTGTCTGGAATGTGAGGGAATAAACCCCGTGAGGGAGAAGTTGTGTTTGACGTGGTCAAGGAGGTCACGGAGAAAGCTGTAAAAGAGAAACAGACTTGGACAGAAGGAGGAGAAGAAAGGGGTTAACAAGAGATAAGAGACTCCTTCACGGTCAGGCCTGGGCTGCTTGAGCTGAGAAAGACCGGTGGTACTAAACCACACACGGTTCACCCCCACACTGTAGTTTCGATTCTTGACGTGGACTCTGCCACTGTGGCAGTGCCACAAACCATCATCACCTAAATCCATGTCCCACCACTTCAACACCTCGAGGTCACACAACCATAACCAGTGGTATGTTATGTACAGATGAAAAATATAATTCTCTGGTGAAAATATATATGTATTTTTTTTTTTTTATCCATTTTCTTTCTACCCTGTTTCAGCGTATTAATGACAAGAAAACAATCATGGCTTTATGCTGTCGTCGTGTAACGACTTCCTGGAACGCCTCTCTCAAAAAAGCTGTATTGCTAAGCTAGTTAGCACAAACAGGCCTCTGTGGTTTCCCATTAGCAACAGGCCATCTAAAGGCTAATCTATTGTGGTGGTGTGTGTGTGTGTGTGGGTGGGTGTACAAAAACACAGGGGAGTTGAGAATGCGATACTCCGGTCAGGGGAGAGAGAGGTCAAGAGGGGGGGGAGAGGTATGAGGATGCCACGGTCTGGCACCAGAGGTCAGGATAGATGAGAGGGAGGGTGGAGGGAGCCAGGATGGAGAGAGGGTGGACAGAGGGAGGGAAGGATGATGGAGAGAGCACACAGGGGAGAAGGGAAGGAGGGAGCGAAAAAGGAAGGTAGGATAGATGGATGGAGGAGGAAAGCAAGCTGTTTTAGAGAATTGAGACGTGGCCCAGAAGCTCAGGAGCCCTGGAGAGGAGGCAGATGTGTAACTACCCCCTCCCCTCTCCTCCCCCCTGCCCTCCTCCCCTCCTCCCCCCTCCCCTCCTCCCACTCCCTCCCTCGTCCCCTCCCACTCCCCCCCCCCCTCCTCCCCTCCCCTTCTCTTCCTCCCTCCCTGACATTCCAGCACTAATTAGGTGTCAGCTGGCATCAATCTATTGATAGCCATCGAGTGTACGTGGCTTTGTACGTGATGCCAGTGTGTGTGGCAGGGGACTGTGCCTATGTGTGTGTGTGTGTGTGTGTGTGTGTGTGTGTGTGTGTGTGTGTGTGTGTGTGTGTGTGTGTGTGTGTGTGTGTGCGTGTGGTGAGGGTGGGATCTGACATTGAGTAGACACTGTTAGTGTGTGTTACTCTCTATAGAATTTATGGATGGGACGAGTTGAGTGCTCAATACTGTCCATGTCCTCTCTAGGAAATTACAGAATGTGACTCCAGGCTAGATGAAGTTGAGTTGAGTCTCTGTCCAATCATTTCATAATTCCTAAGTTAAGGCACTGTTACAACAGCTCCGCAGCTTATACCAGTCTCCCCACCACGTGCAATGTTTTATAACCGTTTTACACAACCAATGAGGGAGCTGTATTTGAGTGGCCAATCCGTGACCTCACTTTTTCATTGTCCATGCTCCTGTGGAAGGGAACTGGACAGCAGCTGTTGCAATGCCATGGCAACATCTGTCAGTCCATCGTTTACATTCATGTTCGTTTGGAACAATGAATGAAAGAGAAGAAGAATCCAGGAAGATCTTGAAACGCTTCTCAAATCCACACACACTTCGAAAGGTTTAACACCGCTACTTAGCGCATTGTTCCTTTAAGGGACCAAAAAGAATACAAAACACCAACAGAAGTTCTTTGCAACTCCAAAAAGATTTTCACAACGAGTTGCAACTCTAGCATTTATTAACCTTTCACAACGAGAGACAATAATAAAACACTCCTTACATTTCTCTGTTCTGGACAGAATCCACACCTGCTCTATTGTGCCAGATCAAACATCATTCCTGTATCAGAACACCCGGTCCACACACAATGCTCTGTGTCCTGTCCCCATCTCCGGCCCTTTGCTGTGAGTTCACTGCCCCAAAATAGCAGAACGGCTAATGGCTAGTTAATGTTTGTGCTGCCATTTATCTGGCCCTCTCATCAGGCCCTAGCCTCCATTAGAGGAGCCTCTGGGGTCCTACTCGGAGGGGGGGGTGCCCCCTGAGGCGCCTGACCAGAAATTCAGCAGGAGCCACACAGACAGGAAGTGGGTGTAATTTCCTAAGGAAGCTATCAGATACATTTCCTGCTTGGTTTATCTCAAGAGGCCTGGAAGGGAAAGAGAGACAAAGAGAGAGACAAAGAGAGAGACATGCTAAGCTAAGCAAAAAAAACGTTTTAAAAAAAAAGAAAAATTATGCACTTTGCCAAAAAAAATAAAAGAGGAAGAGAGAAGATACCAAAAGGTTAAGAGTGTTGCGCCTTTCTCTACCCATGTCTTGTGTTCCCCAGCACACCAGTCAGGAGAACCTACTGGGCCAGGACTGAGGAGAACCATACAGGGACAAGCTGAAGACAGAGAGGCATCGTGAGACATGTCCCAGAGAAGCACGATACCAGGAGGAAAAAGTGTAAAACCGAAACAAGAAAGAACGGGGGGGGGGGGGGGGGGGGGGGGGGGGGAAAGACCCTGGGTTCAAAAGAGGGGGAACGCAGGAGCCATGGAAACGGCAGGCAGGATGGTGGCGACAAGGATTTAAGAAAGATTGCGACAAAAAAAAGTTTTGAAAGGTTGAAAAAATATTTGTTTTAAAGTTTCAAAAGGTTGAAAAAATATTGCTGATTTTATTTTTTTGGAAAGTTTAAAAACATTTTATAAAAAAAAGGTTTTGAAATATTTAACCCCCAGAGGGCATCTCTGTCCAATGTGTGTGTGTGTCTGTGTGCGTGTGGCCCCACATAACCTAAATATGTTCAATACTGCATGGCATAGCTATAGACAATGACACAGAAAGTGATTGCATAACTAGTGTTCTGTCCGTGTGTGTGTGTGTGTGTGTCCACAGAGCAGGGCAAGGCAGGGCCTGGGGTGTGAAAGGCCAGGGCCAACCCGGGTTAATGAAAGTAAAGCTGCCATGTAATATTTGACCACCAATGATCAACACAGCTAATCGTTTTTTTTTTTTTAAGACTAAATCTTACGCATACAATCCATCACATTCTCTAGATAAGAAAATCCCAACTACCGTGACATTACTTTCTAACAGATGACTTTCTATCAAGTTTTATCAATAACACACTGTCATAACCACAACATATTTCTGTCTACGAGGACAGATACTGACAGAACACATGGCAGAAAATGATAGTGTCCGCTTAATGAGAAAGCTCTTTAGCAAGCTGCTAGCATGAAGAACCTGGCGAGAGTCTGGAATCCAGACAGGGACCTGCAGCTGAACCCGTCCCCTTCAGATAACATGAGGAAGGAAGGCCTAATGCAGAGAGAAAGGGACAGGTTGCAGCGACGAAGTGAGAGGCGGTGGCAGGGGTTAGAGGTACACACGAGGCAGCGGCAGGGGTTAGAGGCACAAAGGAGGCAGTGGCAGGGTTGAGAGGCACAAAGGAGGTGGTGGCAGGGTTAGAGGCACACAGGAGGCGGTGCCAGGGTTGAGAGGTACACAGGAGGCGGTGGCAGGGTTGAGAGGAAGAAACAGAGGAGATGATGGTGGTGTTAGGATGTGTTACAGACAGGGAACCAAACAGCTGTGGCGGAGGTGTGAACATGCGCCCCAACACCACATCCTCTGCCTTTCTTTCGTTTTGAATCCCCCCCCACCCCCCTTCATTCTTCTCTCTTCGCCTTCAACTCGGTATAAGATTCCTTGGTATGGCCGAGCCAATAAAGCCAGTGCATTCATGGCCAGGCCACACTCCAGACAATTATGTAATTTAACAACCATTACGTACCGTCTAAAATAAGATTATGAACTCAAACAGGAAGGAAAGGAAGGAAAAACCCCAAAGCGAGGCTTTCGGCCTGCTCACGTCTCCCTTACGGGCTTACAAAGTACAGCACAGCGCCGTGTTCGACCTGAAAGAGTCGCAGCTTTAGTGGCACCGTGCCAACCATCCTTCCTCGATCTAAGGAAGACACAGACACACACCCGTGTACTGGAGAGGGAAGATAGATTCTCAACGTGCCCTACTGTGGTCTGTTTGGGAGGGTTGTGACCAGATATTTTACCCTACGCCCAACCCTGTCCCTAGGTCGCGTCGCGATCACCCCCAACCACGCTCCTTGGTGATTGGTCCTTCTCAAACCCGTCCTCTCCAGTCTCTCTGGAGTGTCCTGGCCCTGAGAGCCAGCTGGCTTCTGCACTTCAGGGAAATATGTGATAGGCAAAGCCAACTGACAAAGCTTGGATTGGCAGTTCTGGAGGCCTAACTGCTTTAAAGTATGTGTGTGTGTGTCATTTGCAGACTGAAAGGGTAACTGTCGGCTCAACACAGAGCCCTTTGATTAGTCCTTGGGGTCGAGGAGAAACACTCTAATTCATTCCAAAGTAGGTGTAGGTCACGTCTGTCTGCCTGTGCGGTGTGTTTTAGGCTTCGGCTCGCTCTTTTGGCAACTGATGACTCAAGGATTGCAGGACATAAAGCTGCTATGCCCATCTGAAATATGCTGGAGGGAGATTTTCAGAATCTGGGCTGGTTCTGAACACCACGTTGCCAAGCCAACACACACACACACGGAATGAATTTTCAGACCAAGCAAGAGATAAAGAATCTAGACCTTCTAGCCTCATTCCTCAGTGTACGGCCATCACTAAAGAATAGCCTCGATATTTATCATATGATATCCATTTCAAACTTGAATAATAACAACGTTGCTACTAAATTCACTAAGTCGTTACATCGATCTGCTACTGCATGGAGATCCTCATCTGGGACCGTGTGGAGCTACAGAGGCCTGGCCTGCACGTCCGCAGGCTAACCTACAGGTTCCTGTGTCTACGCCCCACCTCTCGCTCTAGGCTTACACCAGCACCCTGTTCTACCTCTCGGCACTGTCGACACACCCTCCGACTAACCTTGTGTCTGGTTTCTGTGTCATGACGTGTGTGTAAGTGTGCGTGTTAACCCCCTATTCTCATCCCGCCCCTCGTAACCGGCAGGTTCTCTTCCGTCTTATCCCTTCCCCCCCACTCCCCTTTCTCAAGAGTAAACAGTCTTTGGAGCCCACTCTTCGTTTTTTCCACCCCAAAATGAAAGAGCGCCTTCTCTCCTTGCTGCTGGCTGTCTGACTCACACTCGGACAGAACTTTTTTCTTTTCTCATTTCCATACCTTTTTGGGTGCCTGAGGGTGTAAACGAGGCCTGAAGTTCGACTACACTGGCAGAGCATTCAACCCTTCTACTAACAACACTTGTGTGCAGACACACACACACACACGTATACACACACATATATACACACACGTATACAAAGCATCCCTTCCTGGTGAATGGGTCATTCATGACTAAGGGATGTCGCCTATGTGCACACGTGTACCATGTTCCATCTGTTCCACACTCTGGGTGGAACACCATTGGCATTTTGCCGGCCAGGCGAAGGCAGAGAAGTCTGCTGAAATTGAGGCAACATGTGTCATGAACTAAAGGCTAAAATTACCTTTTTATCCCATATGATTTCCCAACTCATTTTTTATGAGAATGGCAGTAACTGCCTGAATCCTCGACTTTAATGCAATTTAATTCAACAAAGCAACTGCTAGTGCACACACTCACGTCAATTTAGGTCAAGAACGGTCAACGGTTTCTGAAACTTCACGCCAGATAAATACACAAAGGACTAACACACACACACAAGTGTCACACAAACACACAGAGAGAAGCTCACAGCTGAGAAAATATGTCAGCTTCCATAGCTACCTTCAAACAGGAACACCCGACCCCTAACATTTATTTATTTATTTATTGTACAATATCATCTCCAATAGTATTGGAGATGTTATATGGCTGGGAGAATGTGAATATATAGAATACATTTACATTTAGTCATTTAGCAGACGCTCTTATCCAGAGCGACTTACAGTAAGTACAGGGACATTCCCCCCGAGGCAAGTAGGGTGAAGTGCCTTGCCCAAGGACACAACGTCATTTGGCTTGGCGGGGAATCGATCCGGCAACCTTCTGATTACTAGTCCGACTCCCTCACCGCTCAGCCATCTGACTCCCTAACGTTTGTAACCTTGCCTTGTTGCCCCCCTGGGACTGTACTGCCGTCACTATTCTTATCATACGTGCATGCTACCGTTGTTACACTATTATTGTTGCCACATTTACCTAGAGCTCCGTAGCTCTGCAAAGCAAAAACTAAGATTGCCAGCATCTGAAGACCTAAGACTCTTGTATTTCCTGAATGATAGCATGACAAAGACAGAGGCAAATTAAATTGTTAATATTCCTTTGAAAGAAAGACAGGGCAGGCCTTTTCGACTCTAGACAGGTTTGCACTTGTAGGAGAAAAGGTAGAAGAAAGAAAAAAAAGACAGATAGAAAGAGGAAAGAGAGAGAGTGTGCGAGAGAGGGAAAGGGTGGTGAAGATAAGATGTGTTGTTCTAACAGACAGGAAGTGGCAGGGCCTGATTCACACGGAGCCGTAGGGTTAAGCATCTGGGTACATCACATTCAACTGCCACACAGCAAGATTGGATCAACCAGCTCGTAAAGGCCTCGACCTGACAGTAAAGAATGTAAAAATAAAACAGTAGCAACAAACCATAAGAACCATTGAATTAATTAAATTTGACTGGCCATTTGAGCATTGAATAGATCACTGACTTAACTGTGTTCACATTTCAGTGTTCTAACGTCTACTGTACGAGTCAATGCTTCAAATCTGTGTTTTGATTGAATGCATAAGTAAATGGAATGGTATTGTAGATAAAGGGCAAAAATGTATTTAAGTTCTCGAGTTTACCCTGCCCCCTAATCAAGTATTGGGGGGGGGGGGGGGGGGGGGGGGGGGGGGTTAAGAGGAGATGGCAAAAAAAGCAGAAATATAGGGAAAAGAGAGGAAAGGAGGGACTAAAGTGACTACTAATTGTGTGTACTAATTGACTTTCCAGTAAATGTTAGACCATTAAATGGTATTTAGGTGTACCATTTACAAGTACACTCTTTACGATAGTTAGGCTGGTTGCAATGTAATTCAACCCATATCGGAATAGCGTTAGTGTATAATGCTCGTTATTGCAACAGCCTGACACAACGCTAATGAATGCTCCGTTTTCATTGAGTTGTGAAATGTTTACCAGCATGGTGTTTACAGAAAAAAGTGTTACATTATTTTAATGTACGTTATGTCAAAGTCCTATGACCATGTAACACATTAAAACGATACAGTTAACAACGGTGGGCGCAAATGATTATGCCATGGCTTGAGTTGCAACATACTGTTTGTTGCATGAATAAAGGAAATATAATCTTACATTGTAGCAGCACACTGTCGCGTTTACGAAGAATTCAGCGATTAACACTTACCCCTCAAATCTTAAACTCCAGGAAGTTCGAAAAATTGTAGTAAAATAATGTGTTTCGCTCACTGTGAACAACTGATTTTGGTTGAAAAACGATAAGATGTCCCGTTTACAGTGTGGCCAAACACAACACATTCCTTTAGCTAGCTTACTGGCTGTCTGGTGTCGAGCTGGCTCCATGCGAAGCCATTTCACTCGAAACTCAAAATTAGTCCAACGTCTTTTAAAGTCAGCTAACTATAACCTCACAATGCATATGCTTTATGTTAAAGAAAAAACTAGAGAACACCATAGACAACTCACCTCAAAGCACAGCGATTTTTTTGCAAAAATGTATAATAAGGTTTCCTGTTCGAAAGTTGCCGTATGTCAGTGTAAAAAAAACATTGTACGCGGAAGTACAATTTCAAGTGCACTAACTCCCCGAGCCAATTATATGTGGAAATAACGGGCAATGTGTGAAAATATGTTGTGATTATAATATTTGTGCATAGTTATAATAGCAAACAGTGTCTTTGATTTCAATTTGTGTTTTAATAGCAACTTTTTTCTACCTCTTGTCTTCCTGTTAAGAAAGAATGCTTCAAAATGATCTGTTTCCGCACTGTGTTACACGATATACCGTCCGCTCATGAGAAATAGATGGGCTATGATTGAACATCAATGTGATATTAATGCATCATTCCGTTTGAGATGCCAGGCGATCACATCTACAAGCAAAGTCAGTCGTTAAACGTGCAACATTGTGCAACGGTGTTGGGCACATGGGCATCCTTGCAACAGTCTTGGCTTAGCCCCCTTGACAATTTATTATTTTGAAATGGCTTTTTGCCATTATCGCAATAAGTTCAAAATGTGACAAAAATAAGCCTACCTAAATGTGGCGTGTTGTCGAGGTCCTGGCACCGTATCGATTGAACCAAACCGGCACTCTCATCTCAAACTTTTTAATCAAGGTTAATTAGGGGGGAGGCTGCAGTAATAAAACACTTGATAACAATTTCACAAGTTATCCTGTCAATTACATTGTTGGGTAAATAGCCCATATAGGCTATGTATGTCGGAAAAATATTGCCAAATGTTTGCTTTTAAAGTCAGACTGACCCCCCCACCCTCCTTATGTCATGCAAAATGTAGCCGATCATTTAAAGTGCCTGTATCCTGGACCGCCATCACGAGGAAACGATATGAAGTTCTCTGATTTCCATCAATGGCATTTCAATATCACGACCATTCATTCTCGTAATAAATAGCATACAGTGCTAGGATCAGCTCACTGTCCATAATAATGTTTATTGCTTTTGAAGATATTAATCTTTCTTTTTTTGCACTTTCCATTTTTCCTTTGTACAACAGAAAAGTGACTCGTAAATTCACTGCATGGTCTTTTTGAATGTGTACACACAAAGTAAATAGTATTTACAGGGGTGTTTGTGAACACAGTACAAAGATGAAACAGGAAACTCAACAGACATAACTTTACATGGCCTTTACAACGGTGCTTTCACGCTTAATCATATACCTCCACCATAATCTGTACATTGGGGTATTGCCCTCTGTGCTGTAAAGGAGGACTTTGAGAATTTGTTTTATTTTTTTGCCCTTGGTTGGGAAACAGTGCATCTTTGTTTTTCAAACATTTACTCCTACAAGCTGAACCCATAACCTGGCTTTGATGTCATGGACAAAAAAAAGCTGACTGAAAATTATTTAATAAATTATGTAAGTTGTTTAACTTTAGAAATAATGATCTGCAGAACCCAATATTATTCACATTTGACTAATTACTAGTACTGTTACACCGGTTGAAAGCTAACTGTAAAAATAAGTCTAACAGCATATTTTAAACCCAAAAGGGCTCGCACATAGGGCTTATTGAAAAATGACCAAAGGGCACAATTAACTTGGGCTGAGAAAATACGAGACAATCCCTTAGGTAAACTCTGTCTTCATCATGGAAAAACATCTTCAAATGTGCAGATATTCTACCATTAGTATTTTTTACTTTAATACACCTATACTGATCAATTTCCCCACATTTTTAAAATACTGAATTAAATCACACAAATACAGCTTACTCTTATAATACTGATAATAATTAAATGTAATATACATAGTAAAATATATACACTGAAATATTTATACAAATTCTAAATTTGCCTATCTCTCTCTCTTTCTCTTTCTATCGGAGTCCTTTAGGAATATGAAGAATTACTAAAACAGTGCTGATACACCTGTACTTTCATAATGTTCATATAAACTAAATTACAGTGACCCTTTACAAACACACAATGAAACCATATACAATATAAAGCCAAATGTTAATGGAGAAGGTAAAAAAGTGGGTTACATTCTCTGAGCAGACATCCAATTTCTCAACAGAACCACTAAACATACCACTAGGGGGCAGTAACTGACAACGTTTCAGGAAAAGAAAAAGAAAAACTGAGCTAGTAAAAGAATTCAAAGATTAAAATGAATCATCATCGTTACAGTAAAACATGAGATAATCATTAGTCACGTAAATTGTTTGTTTGTTGTAAGCACTGACGTTGTCTAGTAACGCAACACCTTACTGCATTCTCTGCATCCTCAGAACACGGTAAAACCTACAATTAATAGAGTCTGGTGTACAGTGGAAGTCAAGAGCACAGTCACAAGGAACATCGTCGAGCAGGCGTGACACACATTCGGAACACAGAGACTGCCAGTTACAGGAAAACAGGCAAGTGCACAAAATCAGCTGTGTTTGACAGGTCAACACATAACACAGAGGTTTGATAAACCAGAGAGATAGAGACAGAGAGAGAGAATGGAAGAGAAGGAGATCTTGACAAGGAAAGACACCAGAGATAGATTGAAGCGACTAAAAAATGGAAAATATAGGAACCGAAACCATAACAGTGGCATCAACAGATGAAGGGAGAGAAATAGAGAGAGACAGGGTTAGCATAAAGGAGAGAGACATGGAACAGAATCCATTAGCTGTGGATAAGTTTGAGAGTCTCTGTCTCCCTGTGTCTGTCAACTAGAGCCATGGAGGGAGAGAGGGGCGGGGGGAGGGAAGGGGGCGGAGGAGTGATGGGCACCAGGCTTTTGAGGGGATGGGGGGACACCGGGGGAGGGAGGGAGGAGAGGGGTGGCAGGGAACCTCCCTTTTTCCTGTCCAACAGGATCTGTGATCGGCCGGCCTGCATGGCCTCCTTGGACATGCTGAATACAGGCTCTATCTCGTTCTCTGAGCTGCAGTCGCTCAGGTCTGTAATCTCCAGATCCGAGTCGGACTCGGGGTCTTGCTTCACTCCGCTTCGGCACTCTGATGGGCTCTGTCTCCCTCCAGCCATGGCCCCCAGGCCCAGGCCCAGCCCTCCAAGCCCTCCAAGCCCTCCAAGCCCTCCCAGGCCTAGGCTCAGCCCCATGCCGAGCCCTGTGCCAGGGGTGCTGGCCTCAACCCTTTCCCTCTCACCCCCGGAGACTCCGTCCCCCCGGTCCGTCCGGCTCAGTGACAGGCCAGGGTAAGGTGGAAGGCATAGTCTCGCAGGTTGCCCACCAGCCGTGCCATTAGTAGCCCCGGTCTGCCCCCCGCCACCCCTCTCTCCCCCACCTGCCTCCCCTGGGGGCAGCAGGGAGGAAAACGGGTGAGGCAGCTGGGACAGGCTGCTCTGCAGCGGGTTGTGGTAGAAGTGGGAGGGGTAGAGGGAGCCGGGGGGCAGTTTAGGGCAGTTGTTGAGGGAGAAAGCCCCGGGGAGGTAAGGGTTGAAGCCCCAGGGGTAGTCAAACGGAGGGTTGCGGGGGTAAGGACCCAGAAGGGACGGGGGTTTCGAATAACAGGGGGCGCCTGGGAGAGAAAAGAAACACAGAGAGGGGAGTTAGCTCTCATAAGGGCCAAAGGTCTCCTGACATACCACTTCCAAGAATGTTCACTAATTATGCCCAACGCTTATTAGAAATTCTTATTAGCAGCCAGAGGGCCAAAGTCAGGCACAGTTGGCTTTTTACGAAAGGTAATTGTACATTCATGCATGCTAAAGATACTTTGCACTCGTTCAAAACAGTGATTAACACACAGGAAAGAATTATCGGGCAAACACATTACATCAAAACCTGGAATGGAATGAGAATTCCATCGTAATAAAATGGCTATGAATATAGCTGTATATCAGAATGTTGAAGATGAACTGGATTATTTTGTTCTGAGCAAAAAAATTTAACTTTGTATTAATATGTATGAATTTCTACAAATCACACTGACAGTCTGGTTTGCTCCACAACTTCTTTGGAGAAAGAAAAAGAAAAATAGGATAAATCTGAGGTGATACTGAAATTCAATTTTAATGAACAAACAAAAGAATTCCTTCCCACTAGTGCTGTACTTCTTTCCAACTGACAGCAAACTGTGAGATTCACCCCCACCTCTCTCTCTCTCTCTCTCTCTCTCTCTCTCTCTCTCTCTCTCTCTCTCTCTCTCTCTCTCTCTCTCTCTCTCTCTCTCCCTCCCTCCCTCTGTCTCTCTCTCGCTCTCTCTCTCTCTCTCGCTCTCTCGCTGTGTTATTTGCTATGCAGGGCTAATTTGATGGTGGAGTCTCTGTGTGCTGGGCCAGGAGTAGCTGGCAGACACATGAATATTGAATTAGTCAGGCAGGCCTCACTTGCTTATGAAAACACAGTAATGGGCGCCCACAGGCCACAAACCAAAGCCTGCACCCTCAATTAGGCCCTTCCTGCCTGGGAAGGGATTAGGACAGGGGGGACACATGGGAGGGAGAGAAGGGTGAGGAGAGAAGGAGGGGGAAATACGTCCTGAGGACAAACTAAGTTAGGGGGGGGCAGGTTGTGTGATGGGGAGTGTGTGTTCACAAACTAACTCACACTCGGTGGAGTAGATACACACATTCTGATGCAGTGGAGGTGTAATGCACATACGGAGCATCCAGACGGACAAACAAAGGCACAATTGTGTACAAGTACACACACACACACACACACACACACACACACACACTGTATACTCAAGGAGTTGTGTCAAGACAAATGCAAATGGTTATGCTCTAAAAATACATCCTGTGATTTCCTTTCAAAGTAGACTCCTCCTTCCTGAATCATTATCTTCCACTTCTCCTCTTTTTTTTTGCTCCTCATCATGTCATCTTTTCACTGTCTCACATCTACAACATTTATGTTATCTTGTCATACACCCATCCATTCTTTTCCCTGTTTTACCGTAAACATCTCCTCTTATCCATTTATATTCTTCTCTTCGAAACCTCTCCATTCTTGCCCTCTCTTATTCCCCCATCCTCTCCTACCATCTCTCTCACCTGAGCCAAGGAAGGGGAAAGCGTCCAGTCTCAGTTTGTCTCCCTCTGGGGCAGGTGCTGTGGCCCCTCGCTCAAACAGGGAGGTCCCCCTCGCTGACTCTGGCAGACGAGGGAACAGGGACTGCAAGGCCTGAGAAAGAGAGAGAGAGAGAGAGAGAGAGAGAGAGAGAGAGAGAGAGAGAGAGAAAAGATGGAGAAAAAGAAAGAGAGAATGAGAATACGATGAACACACGTAAACGTGAAGAGTTCACGTGTGTTCCCCCTCCCCCCAAAAAGGACCTAATTTAACCCCGTCGTCGCTCTCGTCTTTTACTGAAAGTCATCAACAAAGGCACCGTGTGGCACCCTGCAGTGTCTGACGCAAACGGCTGTTCAGTGGCAGCAAGGACGGGATGAAAGAGGCGCCGTGGGAGCGTGGCGTACGGAGAGGTAGGAGGACGTGGAGGCTCAAAGACTCAGAGGAAGGAAAGTACAGAGTCAAGTGGGGGCTAGCGATTAAGAACGTACGGGCACAAAGGATAGAGAGAAAGACAGACAGACAGAGAGAGACATAAAGAGAGAGAGACATAAAGAGAGAGAGAGACAGACAGAGAGAGACATAAAGAGAGAGAGACATAAAGAGAGAGAGAGACAGACAGAGAGAGACATAAAGAGAGAGAGAGGGAGAGAGAGAGAGAGAGAGAGAGAGAGAGAGAGAGAGAGAGAGAGAGAGAGAGAGAGAGAGAGAGAGAGAGAGAGAGAGAGAGAGAGAGAGACAGACAGACAGACAGACAGACAGACAGACAGACAGACAGACAGACAGACAGACAGAGATACATAGAAAGAGAGAGAGAGAGACAGACAGAAATAGAAAGAGAGAGAGAGAAAGAGAGACAGACAGAGAGAAATAGAAAGAGAGAGAGAGAGAGAGAGAGAGAGAGAGAGAGAGAGAGAGAGAGAGAGAGAGAGAGAGACAGACAGACAGACAGACAGACAGACAGACAGACAGACAGAGAGTAAAGCAAGGAGTGCCAAAGCAGTGTTAGGGGACAAAAGAAGGAAAAAGCCCCATCAGAAATCAGGAGAGTAAACAACATAATGATGGTGAGGTTAGGATCGAGTGGAGACACGCGGATACTCTGCGCATGTGTGTGCTTGGGTGTGTGTAGTAGTAGGTGTGTGTTTGAGTGTGTGTGACTGTAAAGAATCTGTATGAGCCGCTGCATGTGTGTGTGTGTGTGTGTGTGTGTGTGTGTGTGTGTGTGTGTGTGAGATGATGTACATGATTGCATATGTGTCTGCAGCTATACTTTTAACACAGGGAAGAAAGGGGCAAAACAAACGAAAGTGTGAAGTCGCGGGGAATCGAAGGAGAAGAGGAGGGATTTCGTTCCTTTTTCTTTCGCCTGGCTGAGATCAATAATATCTGTCACCTCTCAGCTCCAAGTTTGAAAGGCAAGACTGTACATCCAAGCGGCACAATCTGGCTTGCTTAACAAACCTGCATTAATGACCGAGCATTGATCTAATCTGACACACTCTTTGACTTTTATTTTCTTTCATTTTCAGTCGATGACAGGCAAGTACACCACCCGAGACAGGGATGTGTGAGAGGGGGATAATGTCTTCTTTTGTCTTAAGGACAAGTTAAAACCGTCTCTCCTCTTTCTCCTTCACTTGTCTTTCTTTGCCGGGTCGCTTTCTTCAAGAACTGAAGACAAGTGAGGAGTGTATCCTTTAAAAAAAGAGTTTGAAGTGAAACTCTTTTCCACAAAAGAATTGGAAAATGTTCATTGGCAAAGCAATTGCAATGTGAAAACAATCATTCTACTGTGAATCAGTAAAACGTGTACTTGCACAACTACAAGATTTTGATCAGTCGACTCCCTAGAAAATAGTGTTTCTATTGTTTCATAATATTTACAGTATATTCATGCAACGCCTCCGGTGGTCCAGTAGCATTTATTTCAATAAAAATTCAACTATGTCTCTGGGCAAATAATAAGTGATAACCACTTTATCATCAGCAGTCTGCAGCTATTAGAGAAGCTGAATAAAAGATAGATATTTTGAATACAATTCATCCTCCCTGAACAGAAGAAGACACAGCAGGAGTATGAGAGGTACGATGTTCGCTGGTATTAAATGGATTTTTACAGCTACCCTGCATGGGATCTGTGGTTCAAATCAACCCTAATAAACCATTAAAGATGGACAGGTGGTTGCCATATGTATCTCTGGCTCTCTCAGCTGTCCGTCTCTTGCCTTTCTCTCTTTCTCTCTTTCTCTCTTTCTCTCTTTCTCTCTTTCTCTCTTTCTCTCTCTCTCTCTTTTTCTCTCTCTCTGTGTGTCTCTGTGGTCTACACGTTTGAATGCTCTGCATCTGGGCATATCTTAGCATCTTGGGCTCTCTGATCTTTCTGGCCGCTGATCGGATAACACCTAAAAAAGGTTGTTGTGCACCTTCATCTCTTTTTTCTTTATCCTCCCTCCCCTGGTTCCTCCTTCCCTCCATCCCAGATTACCTCAGGGGTGACAGGGCTGCAGTCAGGCGCGGCCGAGCCACCGTTGAAGTGGTTCTGGGTCAGGAGGAAGGGTGAGCTGGCCATATCCAGCAGAGGGTAGTTGACCAGGACAACCTTGCTGAAGTTAAACTTGTAGGTGAAACGCTTCCCTTTGGTCTTGTGCAAAATGCGTTTGTTGTAGTAGTATCTAGAAAGCGATGGGAGGATGTAGAAGGAGAAAATAAATGAGGGATGGAGGGAGGGAGGAAGAAAAAAAAAAAGATTAATATCACTCCACTATAACTCCATGTTGTCGTGTTTTTTTTTTTTACTGAAGTCAGTCATTTTTTATTTGCTCACAGTCAGTGTCTATAACTTCAGTCTAAGAGGATCGGAATCCTGCTGACTTGCCTTGAGTTTGTTTACCCCCACACCTTTCTAATCAATGAATGCTTGGTTGGAAACCAAACGAAACTGCAAGCACTGAACGGAAGACAACATCCCTTCAGAGTTGGAGCTGGTTACCGTCAGCAACAGACCATAATAAAAACATCTACACATGTCAATCAGCCCCGGAGGCTGTCAGTCGTTCTGGCAACACTGAAGGATGACACTGAGGGGTGGAGATGACGGACGTCTCCATGGAAACGACCTCAGGTGTCTCCCGTTAGGGATACCAACCCTGTAGCATGCCAGCTTCCTGTGCCACCCACTGAGGTGTCGCGCTGCACAGACGCCGCACCCCCCGACACAGTACGGTGTCAGAAAGAATAGGAGGTACACACACTGCCATATGGCTGAGGTGGAGGGATTTCGTGTCACAGGTAAGGGGGGGGAGGGGCGGGGAGAGGGGAGGGGGTGGGAGGGAGGGGGGAGGGGTGGGGAGAGGGGGGGGGGGTGGGAGGGAGGGTGGGAGGGAGGGAGGGGCGGGAAGGGGGGGGGAGGGAGGGAGGGGGGAGGGAGGGTGTAATGAACCCCGCTTCCTCCCCCAAGAGAAAAAAATGTAGCGATACCACCATTTGTGTTAAATGTGCCATTGTTGTTTTGAAACAGGCGCAGAGTTGGGGACCACTGTTTTGAAGGCAAAAGAACAGTAGAGCAGATACAAACTGACATCAGCATTAAGAGCGAGGGGGGATCGGTTTGCATCAGCAGGTACGCTCAGCAGTGCAGCTCTTGTCGTGAGATCTACGCGTTTTGCTTCGCGTGGCAATTGTGCCGTGCCTCTTAATTGAGCAATTAAGCAAGGCTAATCAAGAAGGCTAATTATGGCCCAAGCCAATTCATAACAATTAGACCCTTACGACAGCCCCCATTAACGAGAGGGCAAGGGGAGACCAGGGTGGTGTGGGGTATGCTACGCTATGTTCGTGTGGGTGGATGGGGGTGAAGGGGGGCTGTAGACTGTCATTTGCATAAGCAAACGAGAAGGTGTGGGGAAAGGGGGGGGGGGCAAAATCCAATAGGATGATGTATTGTGCAGTGCTATAGGTACAGACCCTGTAGTGTAGCTTAAATCACCCATGCTTAGCTTCTAG